>NC_050527.1:31026902-31033744 GCF_002922805.2 Oryzias melastigma
AACAGTTCTATGGAAATATAATGTATGTAATTCTTAGTAAACTCTTTATTTATTTAGTTTGGGATGAACAATGCCTCACCTGCCAAAGAAGCTATTGACTTCTTTTTTTCTGCCTTCCAAATAAAAGTTTTATCCACATTTGGGGGGTTGGCAAGTGTTAATTTAGAGCCCTGAAAGTGCCAATATTTAGTGTCAAAAAGAGACATTTTCTGCACTTATTTTTTTATTTTTACGTAAAGGTTTGTAAACTAAATGAAATTTAACAATTTGGCTACACTCTAATCATTTATGTTATTAAATATTTGAATTTATTTTATATTAGACGGTAGGTGGTAGTGGGTAATACGAAACTATTTTAAATTAATTTAATGCTAATAATTTAATTTCATGTAAATTGAAAACAGATAATAATAATGCAATTTTAACATAATTTAAATGTGTTGATCATGTTTTTTCATTTACAACCTTCTACAAATCTTACTGTTTCTTTTTTTTACAGAGCAAGTGATTTTTTTCGGATAATGTCTTCCAAGTCATCTAAACTTTAATCAAGTTGATGCGCTCCATTGTTCTTCAGCTTAACAGCCGCCAAACTTGGAGATCCTTAGAAATACACTGAACTTGTTTCATGGTGAGTTGACAGGGGGAAAGCACATCAGCAGTTACCAGTCAAACAGAAAATGGAGACTGTCAAGCTGTACACCAAATCAAGACAGATCCTGCAGCGAAATGTGTTTAGGCATTGTACCGATTTCACTTTTCCCGTCTCGCTTCTTTTCCTGCGCCTTGGACCGGGGGGTGGAGGAATTAGCCATTATGATGGCTCCCAGCCCCGCTCATCAGCCGGGGAAGTCTGGCTCCGTTTTCGTCACCTGTCTCTTCTTCTGGGACTTAACATGGCTGGGTGTCTAGCAGCCGACAAGGCGAGGCTCCAGGGTGCGTTTGTGTGGTGGGGGCAAAAACAAACTTACACAGAGATGTACACAACATGCTTGTGAACAAAAGAATCAGACATATCGGGGAAATGGAAGATTGCTTTCAGAGTTTGGGTCACCTGAATTGACAAACAGGATTTTACATGTTTTATTCAGGCATATGCAGAGGCTGCCCCCACAGACACTGAAACTTTAGAAAGCAGAAAATAGTAGAACAGAATGGGGGGAAAAAGAGAAGGTGCTGGATTGATTTTTTTCTTCTTGCTTGTATGAAAAGGTCACTTTGATCAATGCTGCATAATTGGGACTGTATTAGGATCATATTGGGTCATTTTACTGTTTAATGATGAAATATTAAATATTGGGTAGGTTGGATTGCAGTCATTAGTGGCCTCTTTCATTTATAAGCCTTTAATTAATTTGAACCTGACCCTTAGTCCAATACTTTTGAGTGTGCAGGCTTAAAAGCGCTCTCTGGTGAAACCACAAGCTCTCAGACAATTGGATCCACTTACCTACACACATACCTCACTTTGTGAATGGACATAGGAGAATAGTATTTGCACTTCAGTAAATAATATGACTCTGCTAATAGGGTCATTGGAAGACACCAAGGCAATGTGTGTGAATGTGTGTTTTTTATTTAACTCTGCATATTAGCATTTTGGTCATAAGCTTTTTTTTTTGCTATTTTTTTCAGAATATGCAGCAGCTTTAATAAAAACTCGCCTTTTTTTCATTTTCCGAAGACTTTTAATCAAATTCCAACCGATTCAGTTCATAGAATCATAAAATAGCCCAAGTTAAGCTAACTTGAAAATACTTCATCACTGTCAAAGTTGCTGCAACGTTTTCTCCCTCAGACTTTCACGCATTCATGTCCATTCTTCCAAAGCTCTTCATTACTAACCATGATTGGACATAAAGACAATATGTGAGGAGTCATGCCGCCGCATAGATGAGTGCTTTTTCTGTAAATGACCAGCAGCGGGCTGATAAAACGAAGAGCGCGCCGGGGCAAAGGGAGGACAGTAGGACCACTAAAAGCACTTTAATGACATGGCTGTACTCGTGTTTCCTAATGATGCAGGGGAGATTAATTATTCTCTGTGTATGGGTCATAATTATACGAGCACTGATCCTTTCCGCTTGTCGTGCTTGGGCACTTTCTGAGTATGCCTTGAGTTTCAGATAATCCATCAACATGTTCACATATTCCTGTCCTTGTGTGGCTTATTTATTTACAGTTACATATTCATTCCACAGTGTGAGACATTTGTAACGATAGGGTTTCATTTCAGATTCTGCTGGCTGATTGTTTTAAATTCAATCGGCAGAGACATTTTTAATGTCAAAACTAAATATTATTCAAAATAACATGTTTTTCACACTGTAAGTCATATTTTTGTTGGGAAAAATGTCAATGCACCTTATAATCTTATAATCCAAAATCGGAGCTATCGAGTCGCATATAGTTTTGAGCAAGACAGCAGCTCAGATAGAGGAAAATGAAAAAGTTAATTGATCTATTATTTGTCTGCAAGTACAGTAGATGCGTCAGAATGGAATGAAGCATTAACTGGGTTTCCATTGACTATGAAATTGAGCAATTTGGATTTTGATATTGAATATGCCCAATAAATACACAACTTTAAAAAAAAAAAAAAAAAATCAACATTTATCAAAAATCAAATTCTGTGCTTGGAAGATGGTGGTTGTTGAGGCACATCAAAATAGAATTATTCTGCAAAACTGCAATAGAAATGCTTTTTTCTAAATAAAAGAGTAATTTGACCGATGATTGGATACAACTCTTATGTAACCCTTAAGTGCTGCTGCTGTATGTGGAAGTTCTAAATGTATTGCATATTTCTCATCGAATCTGGCTCTATATTCGATGAGGAGATTGTTCACAGTCATATATTCTAAAATTTGTAATAGTACTCCCCAAGAAATCACACTGAAACAATAACGGTTGGGACTAGAATTGAATTATTATTTGGGATTATGACAAAATATGAAGTACAGTCGGCAAAACTCAGTGTAAATTGAAATTATTTCAAACTACATAAAATTTTAACCCAAAACATAAAAACAAGTGGCCACTGCAATAAAAAAAATTGCTCAAATAAAACTGAAATCTCAGGAAAAAATGTTTTTCTATAACTACTTGAGTTCAATCTTTTTTTGAAGAAAATAATAAAACCCTTGAGTGCACTTAATAAAATTTAAAGAAACCCACTTAACTTCCAAACTGAGATTTCCTGAAGGCGCTGATGAGAGATGAGTTGAAGGGATTAGAGATGAGAAGATGATGGGATGATGATGGTAGATGAGATGAAAGTGCCGAGATCCAGGTGAACTCCAACAAAAAACAGTCTACACAAATGTGCAGAAAATAAGTAAATACTGTCCACGATGACCTTTTAACATTATTTTTATTGTTTCATAGTCTTTTCCTTTTCAGAAAGTTTTAACTCAAAATACACAATAAAATTAAATAACTTAACATGCAAAAAACAAAAAGTCAAAACTAGCTTGCTATTTAGCCAGCAACACGTGGTGATCTGAGGAGACTTCATACATGAAACTTTAACAAAAAAAACAAAAAAAAACATATTGTATATTAATCACATATTTCCTTATTTATCTCAACTGGATTTTTATAACATTGGGTTTCCATTTAACTTCTTTTTAATCAGTCGATACACTTTACTGGATATAGCAGCCTAATATCACACAAAAGTTACCACTCACCAAGATAAGGAACGTTTCCACAATTTTCAAAGTCCACCTGTGGTTGTGACCAGATTTATCGTCTTCCCAGGTACACATAAACTGTTGGATTTTTTTTTTTTTCAAACGTAGCTCAAATACTGTTTTAATAAACTACAATTTCCCTCTTTTTTTTTACTTTTTTAGCTCGCTCGGGTCTTTTTTTCTTCCTTTCATTCGCTGCTTTTCATGGAAAAGAACGTCAAAGATCAAAATAATGACAGGATGATCACTCCGGACAAATAAAAAAAAACACCGTTCAAAATGTTTACTGCCACCAGTGGAGAGAGTGAAAATTACACCCTATTTAAAGTGAATGTTAAGGAAAAAATGAGTAACTTTACTAGGGTTACACTTAGCTGTGCCTTGAGCACCTGTGGCCACAAGAGGTCCCCCAGCCTCACACAGATCATCAAAAGTTGAGTGTGTCATGTGGAATTGTTGGATCCACAACTCCTCTGTAAAATCCCCATCCACAATTTCCCAAAATTATTTGTAGCCACTCCCACTTAGCTTGCAGCTCAATTGCATGAAAAAGACACCAACGTCTCCTTTGATAGACGAGAGTGAGCGCTAGTGCCGTGACAGAAATTTGACTGTAAATCCAAGTATTGGTTTGTGTTTGTTCACATATTTTTTTTTTTTACTCAAACTGCTAAAATGTTTTGTTTTTTACATTTCTAGAGTTTGGATCATTTTTGTGCATTAGTGTAATGGAAACACAGCTAGTTAGACTACTTGTTAGTAGTTGCTAGTCTCCTAGTTGCATCACAACTCAGAGCTTTTTCAAACAAGGCTTTTTTTCTGCGTCTAATTTTGAAAAATAAATAGTCAGAGATGCAATTTTCATCTTAAATTCTTTGATATATGTCCTTGATCATGAGTAAAATGCTACAAAAACATGTTAAAAGCACCAAAAACACAATTTTTTATTTGTGTGTATTTAAATTATTTTTTTTTGTTTATAGTTTCATTTTCGTTAACAGCTGTAAATAAGCTGCACTTTTCTTTTGTTTCAGGACATTTTTTATGTGTTCCAGTGCCAGATAAAATGATCTGACTTGTAGACTGTGTCTTTTCTCAGCTATTTTTTCTAAAGTTTGAGAACCTCAATAAATGCATCTCACTGGCATTTTATTTAACATAAAAAGAAAAAAAAAAATCAGTGGAGTGACCCTGTGGTGAAAGTGACTGAACGCTGACATTTTGAATGTATGAACAGTGACGTTATTGTCTCTAATAAATGCTCCTTTGAAAAACCTATAAATGAAATAGCGTTTCAGTTTGTGGATGATGTACAAAGAGCCACAAAATCTGTTTGGGTGTAACCAGATTTTTCCAACTTTTCCACATTAAAGAGAACAAAATGCCGTGTACCAGCACGTCTCTCTGATGATCTTTTGCCTGTGATGTGGAGAACAGGGAGGAAGATCAGAGGAAGAGGAAGCAATTTGCTCCAATGTGAGGAGACTCAGTGCTTGATTTAATAAATCTCTATGAGATGCTCCTTTCTAGCGTCTTGAGAAAGCAGAACTGGCATGTGCAGGAGGATTGTGAGCGTGTCCATCTGTGTGAGGGGGAGGAAGGATGACGGCCTAACTGGGATGTCTTAATTCCTTGACATAAACATACACACAGATTAATGAATCCTTGGGAGATTGTGAAGACAGGGAAAGATTGCTTATCGATCCATATAAAAATTTTCATGCTAATCCCAGTCGGGAGACAGAGTGTCTGGTATCAGAGTTAATAATCTGATTTCTAGGCTGTCCAGGACAATTCCAGCCAGCGTGAGGCCCTAATCACGGTGCCGTCTTCCCATCTGAGAGCAGCTGCCTTGGTCCAACAGCGTGTCACCTCCCCCCTCCTCAGCACCTCCTCCCCCACCTCCTGGGCCCTTGGCCCCTGCCACCGGCTCGGACATTGATGAAGCATATGATAGAAACGTGTTGACAAATTACATTTTTTTACATTTCAGAGATTTGCTGCAGTGGGATTGGTTGGTGACGGTGGTGGGAAGTGGAGCGGCGTTGACCGTTGTCTATGAGCATGCACACTGAAGCCCCCCCCTCCAATATTCTTACTTACTGAGCAGTTTCTGGTGAAAAGTCAAGACTATAGACGGTTGAGGTTGCTTAAGAAAGCAGCTGTACTATTGGCAGTAAGAGAAATAACACAAAAACATTTACCTGAAATTTCTATTTTACAGACACCAACTTTCACAAGCACTGTTTGTGATCATAATAAATAAGAATAAAATCAAGAATGAAGTTGTAAAATTATGAGAAGAAAGTCAATATTTTACAAGTATAAACTTTAGCCGTTATGAGTAAATAAAGTAATTATTTTACAAGAATAAATGCATAATTTCATAAGTTATAACTTGAGAATTTATTAGATTAAAGTCATAAATTTATTTAAAAAAATATAAACAATAAAAAGAACCAATGTGTTATAGAATGAGAGACGTAGAGCGCGTTACAGTTACTCTGGTTTCACAAATGAGGAAATACTACATTTTTTTTGTGATTCAACTTTGTTTTATCAGCTTCAGAATTGATTTTAAGATTCTTCTTTTAGTTTTTAAATGTCTTGATGGTTTGGGTCCTGCATACCTCTCTGATCTCCTCAGTCCTTACAAATCTTCCAGAACTCTCAGATCCTCGAGTTCAGCTCTATTATCTCAACCCACTGTGAGGACCAGGACGAAGATCTGAGAGTTTCTGCCTCTGTAGAGATTTTTAAATGTAAACTAAAGAAACCTGCTTTAATTTTGATTAAAATAAATGAATACATTTCAAAACAGGTCTTTTGGAGGTTTTATTTTAAAACTGCGGCTTTTGTTCTCATTTTAGAGCCTATTTCACCAATGGGTTGATGTCCTTCAGGGAAAAACGCAGCTTAAAGAAAAAGCTGCGTTCATGTGGTGTTGAAAAAACAACTGAGTGACTTGGAAAACACATGAACATCAAGAAAACAACAAATCTTCCAACAGCAGAATAACTCTCTGCACATAGACAACAGTCAATTTATTTATGCAATCTAGGGAGAGATGCCAAAATTAAAGGGGAAAATAAAACATTATTAAGGATTATCAAAATAACGTATTACAGTTTGGCTGGACAAAATGAA
>NC_050527.1:31034076-31045568 GCF_002922805.2 Oryzias melastigma
AAATAACTTATTACAGTTTGGCGGGACAAAACTAATAGTTAACGGGCCGCATACGGCCCCAGGGCCATAGTTTGCCCAAAACCTGCCTTATGGCATCACCATAAATGGATGCATTGATGGATTTCTTAATGTACCTAATGTGAATGTAGGCTCCCACAGCTGTGGCTTTTTCCAAGAAAAATTGCAAGTTTTTTCTCGTAATTTCACAACTTTATTTTCATAAAATGTTGACTTTTTTCTCATACATTTTTGACTTTATTCTTATTACTTTTTTACTTTTTTTTTTTACACCATCATCACCACCTTTTATTTTTCTAAAGTGCTTTAACACAATTTAAAAATGTAACAATACATTAACATTTTTAACTTAGTAAAAACTGTTAAAAAGAGTTAAATGAATAAAAGCATTAAAATGAAAAAAAATGTAAAAACAATTAAAAAAAATTTGAGGGTAAAAACCAAAAACACAATCAAAATGTGGGGATAAAAAGCAGAACAAAACCTTGTGCACGATTAAATGTTTGATTATAAAAATGCGTTTTTGATCAAGCTTTAAAAATGGATAAAGATGCTTGTCTAATGCTAAGCGACAAAGCATTTTCCTCATACTTGTATGACTTTAATCTGGCATAGTAATCAGATTTTTTCTTTCCCGGTTGCCCTGATACCTGTTGTACTCTTCTAATAAACCCTTACATACAGAATCTTATTTTGATTTGCTGCCTGCAGCACGCCTTTATGTTTTTCCTCTGGACGTTCTTGTTTCCTGCTGTTAATAAAAGGATGTCAGGAGACAGGGTGGGGGATCCTGAAGAGAGGCAGCTGATGTGTCTTAGTTAGACTAATATCCTCGCCTCACATTTTTCTCTATTAAATCTTAATCACAGACTTGTCGAGTGTCACTTGACATTTGCATTTTGCCAGGAGAAGCGGCGACGAGCGCGGCTCTCAGGGGCTGGACAGCTTCCTTCCAACAAATACTTTGTTCACTCACCAGCTCTCATCCTCAACAGATTGGCCATGATGGGTTTGAGTATATTACTCCACAGGAGTGCTGCCTTTTGTTTCTGACAGCAGAGAATGACCTGTGTGAACTATCAAAAAGCTGCTGCATGGAGTTTATGCACGACTTGCAATCATTCATGTAAAGAGTCAGGGAGAAACGGAAAACCTGTTTTAACAAATACCTGTGTGAGACAAGATAACAGCAAAGAAATGACAAGGACATGTTTAAAGAAGCAGTCAACACTGCTTTAACTTCTCTCAATAATCAATCTCCCCATCTTGATGTTTACCAAAAAGAGTCAATAAGTGGAGAAGGAGCTTTGTGATTAGCTTTGATTTCTACCTCCAGTCCAAATCAGACATTATTGCCTCTGTCCCTGTCTTTTCTTCATGCCCAATATGACATTGATGACAGGAGACTTGGAAACGTCTCTGTACACAAACAAGAAACAATAAAAAGAAGCATTCCTTGACTCTTTTCAAAGATCCACTCCAATGAAAATGGTGTTTTGAACATGTAACATTTTTCTGATAATGGAGGACATAAAATGTGATACATTTCTGAGTATTTCGTTGTACATATAGTTGTAAATCAGGAGCAGACAAAAAAAAAATCTGTTGGAAAAAGCTTGTAGTGTGATGAGGAACCTCTCACAGCAGGCCAGAAGCTCGATGCTCTGCTCCATTCTGATGCGTCCACCAGCAGACAAATAGATCCGTGTCCGTCTTTGTTTTTCTCGTCCAAACTGGCATCTGCTCCAAACAGTACAGCTGGACAGCTTCAATATTGCTTGTAATTTTTGTTGCACCAGTAATGTCAGGTTGGGGTTGTGAGAGGCTGTAATCAGGCTGGAGAGATAAACAGATTGATTACAAGAAGTTAGGGCAGACTTACTCTGCACCAACTAGGAATGAGAATTGATACAATTTTTATAATTCTTGAAGCTGTAATAGCTGCAAAAGGTGTCCCGACATCATATTGACCTCTATAGGTTAGTAATGGGATAGCACTTCAGTTTATTTGTGAGTCAAGCAGGTGAGCAAATACTCTTGTTAATTTATATATATATAAATATTAGGTCAATGTTAACGGATGAATAAAAAATAAAAATAACGTCTTAATGAGTATTAACGCTAATTAATTACACTCCTCGAAGCAAACGTTTTCTGTTAACTTCTGAAAATGCACCCTTCTTCAGGTACGGTCCAAAAGTGATCTAAGCCTGAAAAAATAACAAGGATACAGTGCTGAAAGTCATCCATGTATGGATATATATATATATATATATATATATACATATATATATATATATATATATATATATATGTGCGTGTACATATACATATGTGTTTGTGTGAGAGAAATATGCATATATAAAAATGTAATGACTCAATTTGTCATTACAATTATTCTTTTTTTAACACAGTAACTTCCATGTAGCATAAACATGAAAACCTCATGTGCCCATCGTGGTAAAATGTATTTAAAATCATTTAAATATCATTTTAGTCATTTACTCTTTCCAAAATATTTAGAAAAATTGTAGTTGTTTAACCCAATTATGGATTAAATGTTATGTTTTTATCCAGACTGGCCTAGACTAGTCTTTTATCTAAGTTAGGTGAAGGATTGACAGAGTCTGTTTTGGATAATGGACAAAATGTCTCCTCTAAATAAAAAAAAAAAAACTAAGATAGATTTCCCTCACCAAAACTTCCTCTGTTGATCTAGATAAACTAACTTTATCTTGATTTATTTTGAATGTAAAAGAATATATATAAATAGCAACCTTTGTTTTTTCATATATACTGTACTTATAAATAACTCGTAAATTGTTGTCACAGTTAAAAGAGTAAATTACAGCTTAGTAGTCATTAAAAGAAAAAAATCAGCGTTCTTATCTTACTTTTACAGATCTTTTGAGTGTAAGTTCCACTGACCCAAAACAAAACGCTTGCACATGTGCCGCTCACATCTGGCAGTGACTCTTGTTTTTGGGGGATTCTTACCTTTAATTTGAGCAATGCTGGTAAGCTAAGTTGTACTTTTCCTGTGGAAAGGTTTAATGAGAATGCAGAAAAAGAAAGGTGTTTTCTTCAGTACTTCTTAGGGAATTATAGACTGCTTAAAAATATGACTTTTAAAGTATAAACATGAAATATTTACTTGAAATGCTCCATTTATGCTTTTCTCATCCATGCCATGCATCTTAAAAAAAGAGTTTCCGAGAAACTATGATTCATTTTGAGTGTGTGGAGTGTTTGTGTGTTCATTGTGCTCATATAACAGTGTGCATATGCTCAGGCCTTCTGTGTGAATTGCCTTTTGCAGCGCCTGCCAGTAAAAGCTATAATTTGACAGTAATGCTGCCAATACACAAACAACACCCGGCTTGATAATCTGTATCTTTTTCAGAGAGCATAATGATGTGTGAGCATGGCTCAGTATTCCATTGTGCTGCAGCCTTGTCATGGCGGCTCAGGGGAAGACTTATCCATATGAGAGGCTTAGAGAGGCCTGTTCAGATCTGCCAGGATTAGGCCTAGGCTAATACACTGGGTCAACAGCATGGTTCTCCTAATGAGACAGGTGTACAGTACTTACGACTGTCTCTTCACGTAGTGGAGGCTCAAACAAAAGCTGATATCATCCCTCCTGGCTTTGCTGGACTCATATAATGCCTCCAGTGCTAAACACGGTTGTTTTTATCAACCATAGAGCAGACATCAGGAGGCTCAGAGGTGACCTGAGCTGTGGAGCTGCTGGAGGGATTGTAATGGTGGTGAACGTCTTCAGAAATAAGGAAAAAAAAACGTTTTAACCCTTGAATGAGGCTGGGCTGGGTGATAAAACGTGAAAATAACCATATATATCGCAATAGAACTTTTTCACAATAGAGGAACGAGTCGTTTGAATGTTGAATGGATCAAAATTGATACTCGTCAGTTACAAGCATTTTCTCCTCTTTGGCGAGTAAAAGTTTGCATCTTATTGCTTATGTTTATTAGCCCTCATTTTGATCATTTTTTAGACCTCTACACAAACACACACGAGACAAATAAAGCCTAAATCAAAACAACCTCCTGATGATGACACGTTTCTGTTTTGAGCTGCAGTCTTCGAATTTAACAAATATAGTTCTTTGGTTTATATCATGATATATGGACTGTTATTGCCTAATATAGAAAACACTATTTTGTGATATAAAAATTCCTTATCACCCAGCCCTGTACTCAGCCTGTATTCATGAGTCCGTGGTCACTAGAATGTGGTCAACACTCCACCCCTCCACGACACTTTTTGACATTTTTGGGGGTCCCCAACTCGTAGTTTTTTACTAGTTTGCTATTCATAAATCAAGGGTCTGCAACTCACGGGACGCTGTACTGGATGCAGTAACTGATGCGGCCGGTCCTCAGGACGCATCTAGTACCGGTAACCTAACCCTAACCCAGTAACGATTTGCCTCCGGTACCTCATCTGTTACTAGTTCAGGTCCAATACTATGTCCAGTAATGCATCCGGTACGGCATCCAGTGCCGGTTAGAGTACCAGTACCGGATCCAGCTACCAAGTTCAGGTACCGCGTTTAGGTACCAGTGCGCTCTGCATCACAATATTGGACCAGTTCCGGTTCGCATCCTGGAAGTTGTGGACCCGTGATTTAAAGGGAATGACGAGTTGGGGACATCCAATATGCCAGTAATTGACACGGAGGGCTCCTTAACCAATCGTAAATATGTGACGACTTGAGGAGTGAGGACGTGTTGGTCTGGTAGACCCGCTAGAGTTTTCAAAACACACAATTTTAAACACACAGTTTTATTACCTCATCCCAATTATAGTCATGTGATCAGCAAACATTGTTTTGCATTTGTCCTTCACCTTTATGATTTAATGGGCAGCTTTTTTTAAGAAAACATAAAAAGAAAGAAAATCAGTTACAGTCAAGAAGAGTGAAGATATGTAGGATACATTTTCACGTGGGTTTTTAACCTGGTTCCAGTGGACCCAAACACCCTGTAGGTAATATTGATGTGTAGAATGAACCTACAGAATGCAGAGGATAGCATTGTGTTTTGAATCATGTTCTTCATAGAAAATGAGCTAACCTTTGAACTACAGGTTGAAAAAGCATTTTTATTTCATCTTACTTTTAATGACAACTTAAAACAGGTTCCATAAACCCAGACATTATGCAAGAGTTGAATAGTTTCGTCACTCGTTGTTTCTTTCAGAAATTATCTAGGAGTTACAAAGAATCAGGTTCTCCATAATCATATTTATAGAACTATATTTATAGCAAAAAATAAACATGTTTTATGCCTACTTTTCCACACACACACACACATATATATATGTTGTTTATGTTCTTTAAATAAAATAATAATCATGAAAATTCTGCAACATGTATGAGTTTAAAATCCAACTCTCACCATATAGATTTAAGGCAATCTTGTGAATATTTATACAAGCTAAAGAAAAATGACATGTTTTGGTAACACGGGGGTGCTTCTATTTTATGCTGTGCTTAAAGTTTTCAATCTATTTTCAAAGCATTTCCAGTGGTCTTTTAATCATGATTATGCCGTTTTTTTAACCAAAATTTAACAAAAATTCTGTTATTTCTAGAACAGCTTCTACAGTTTTAACCCTTTAACCTACCTACCAACCAACCAGAGTAAACCAGATCCAATGGAGGTAATTAGGGATGTCCTAACAATTCTAATGAAGTATATAAAACTAGAAAAAAATGCTGTTGATCCGAATAACTTTTCTGCACCTGAACATCTAACACAGACATTCCTCACAAAGCAGGAGTCACCCCCGCCCCCAGTACCCCACCCTCTACTCCCCTGCTTCTCCAAACATTTGTAAAATCCTATTTTCCTTTAATAAAGTATAGTTCTGTCCTGCAGATGTATGCTCGGATAACATGTCATACTCTGTCTTTGTTGAGAATGTCGCTTCGCTGATGTTCCTCGGCACTGGGAAAATTGCCTTATTGAAACACGTTGCTCGGAGTGACTATAATGCCACACTGAGGGCCAACATTATGCACATGACATATTTGCGACCTTGGAGTGGAAAAACTATGAATATAAAGTAATCAGTGACGGCACCCACATGTTTCTGTACTGCAGTAGCGTTGCTTTTGCTCACACCTTTGTCAAATATGATGATTTCAAGACTTCAGAAAAAAAAACAATTGGTCCTGAGGTGTCTGCTGCAAGGTGATTTTTATTTTCATCTTTGCCAAGGTTTGCCTCTCTCTTTTCAGGATTCAGCTAAGACTGATCAGCAAAAAAATATGGGAGAAATGATTCATTTAAGCAACAATTCAACTCATCATAATTTGTGGTTGAAGATATTATTGTGTGAATGATTGGCAGCATTCACACAATAGTGGTTTTCCTGTTTCTTTCCATATGATTTTTGGTACGTAAAAACTCAATCACACTTTCAGCAATTTCAGCAATTAAAATGTTCAGCTCGTTTAGGACATTACTGCTTGTATTTTTGGTACTTACAAACTTTATAGTTTTGGAAATATTGTACAAAACATGCCTCCTGGGAATCAAATAAAAAATTCCTCAAAATTTTAAGTAGATGAACAGCAAACCTTCAAATATATTCATGGGCTATAGGTTTTAATATTTCATAGTAATTAAAAAAAAATTGAGTTTACTTAATATTTTAGCAACATGCTAACATTTTTGACTAATTTGTATTTTTTTAAGGCAAATTAAGAGTTTAGCTTCTGATTTAGCAACATGCTAATGTTTTTGACTTATTTAGATTACTGAGGAATCCTATTCAATTTTGGAGTTTAGCCAGTATTTAAGCGAAGTGCTAGCTTTTTTGGCTAATTAGGCATCCACTAAGGTTTTTTTGTATACAACTTTGGAGTTTACCTAATATTTTTTCAATAGGCAAACATTTTTGACTAATACAGTTCACTGAGGTATCTTAGGCTAATTTGGAGTTTACCTAATTTTTTAGCAACATGCTAACGTTTTGGGCTAATTTGTTATCCACTGAGGTTTCTATTGGCTAATTTAGAGTTTACCTTCTATTTTAGCAACAGGCTAACATTTTTGAATTATTTAGTTTGCTATGGAATTTTAGGCTATTTTGTATTTAAACAATGAGCTAGCTTTTTGGCTAATTTGGCCTTTCCTAGTGTCTTTTGGGGGCTAACTGGGAGCAAATTGGCATGTATTATGGATTTTAAAGCAATTTTACTACAAGTTTTTTTTTAAATTTAGGTCAACTTCAGCTCTTTCTTTAACAAAATTTCCTTTCTTGGCAAATTTAACATTTTTCAAATAGTTTTTTCATTTTCATCAAATCCCTTCAACAATTAAAGTAAATAGCTTCGCCAATTTCAGCAAAAAGTTTCTGCATCTTCAGTGACTACTTTCAGCAAAAAGCATTCACACTACCATTAATGCAGATAATGCAACTTTTGTAGTTCATAGTTGATTTTGGTTAATTTTGGATTATTTTAGGTCAGTAAATCGAATCCTTCAAAACAAACCAACATCAACTATGAATCAGATCGGCAAACACATACTATGAAATATATTTCATGGTTATTAAAATTAATCATTACACCCCTATGGGTACTGAGCAGTGCAGGAGGAGTTTTCTAGATTCCTTGTATTTCTTGCAAGATAATCAAATGAAGATGAAATACTTGTACAAATATGTACACAAATATGTATACCAAGCAGCCTGAATTAATATGGTTTCTCGCTATAAAGATGTATTTAATTTGAAGCAATATTATAATGGTGCAGGGTGATTTGATTAACAACTTGCCTCAGACAGATCCATCTGGTAAGATCACTGGAATAAAAGGCGATAACTTGATAAAGCCGCATATTTGTTACACTGCCAGGAAAAATCTTTGGTAAATGTTTTTAAATGCCATTAAAAATATATCCTCCTAATTATTAGAAACAGACAATTTGTGAGAAGGCTCTTTTGCTGTGCACAGGGCCTGAAAATAATGTTGTTTCACTGAAGTCAGCGCAAGCAGTTTGAGTTTAATGGGCCAAGCTATATGTGTGTGTTTGTGAGTGTGTGAGCGCGCATGTGTTTGTGAGACGCAGAGAAAATGTTCTGGGGAGCTGTGTAAACAGAAATCCTAAGCTACCCCAAGAGTGCACTTTTGTGAAGTTAAGAGCTGTGTACACATGTTTATTACAATTTCAAACAAAATGCAGATGCTATTAAACAAATGGGGTTGAGGCAAATTAACCAGGAATTTAATATTTGTCAAGTCTATGATATAGGACATCTTGTTACGAGACAGTGGTCTGAAGTACCAGTGGCGCCTTTCATCCAGCGGGCTCTCTGGAGGATATTTGTAATTAGCATCATTTGCCTAATACTTCAGGTTAATTAGAATATTTAATTGAATAGCTCTAATCTTCTGAGATGACTATATTATAATCAAATTAACATCACCACTATGCTGGCTATTGAACATGGCAGACTGCCTGGCTCCTGGTCTCTTATCTGTTCAATCTCCATAGAGCATTCTCACATACTTAATGGTCCATTTGAACTATGCTATCAACATTTGATTATGCTTGAACAACAAAGGCCGCTGCACAACCATGAGGAATAAAAAAAAAAAGAGAGATGATAAAGAAAAGCGCTATGGCTCCCATATGGCAGGTTGGGAGAGCGTTGGCTCTGTGTGAAGCAGTGAAGCTAGGCAGCAGGGCTTGTGAGACCATCAGGGAAAGGAGTCAACTCTTGCTTTCCTCCATTCGCCTCTCCACTACTCAGCCAAGTGTTTGCCAAGATAAACAGATGAAGGGACATATGCTTGAGAGGCTTTTGGAGAACTATTGAGAGAGTTTTAGCAGTTGAACCAGATGAGAGGAGGTCCGTAACCTTGAGTGTTCATGTCGCTTCATACAATAATTACTCATTTCTATTTTTATCTTTTTTAAGTGTGTCAATTACATACTAAGGCCTTTTTTCCCATCCCCATTCATTAAGAATCCTGATAGTTTTAATTTCTGCTGGAATTAAATCCATCATCCTGGATTTATAAACTCCAAAATGTCTCACACTCACGCACAATAATCTACCTCACACAGAGAAAAACAAACTAATGAAAAGCTAAATATTACAGTGCGTTCAATTGCAACTAACAGATGGTAGCTAAATTAAAAGAAATTACATATACATTATCTCTGCTTTATGGCTTCGCTCTAATTGAGGCGATTATAACTCCTACCTTTCTACTCTGTAATGAAATGAATTTATTCATTTAGGCTGGAACGTGTCACAATTGTACTCGCCAGTATTTGTGTTTGGTGTCTCAAGTGATATTTTTTGACAGTGCCATATGCTTCCCAGGCAATATTTCTTCTTGGTTGAGTTTTATGAGATAATTTTATTTGTCCCTGCACTGATTTCTTCATATATCTGCAAATGAACTCTTGTTGCAAATAGATGCCCATATGCCACGAGGATGCAGAACAGAGGCCAACAAATATTCCTTAGGCTTTTTGCTAATTTGTTTTCTCAGCCCTGTCTCTCTGTATTGCAGCTGATTGTGCATTGTGGCCATATTAAATTGATAATGAATAAATGTATCATCAGCCCTACCCCGCCTTCAGGAACGAAAACATAATTGTGTTCTCGACCTGCTCAGTTTCACGCGTTGTTGGAAATTACAAAAAGCAACACAGCAGGTAATCAAGGAGCCTGTTAAATATGAAAAAAACACCATCTAAAACGGGAGATAACTGCATCTTTAGAATTGCAGACACTGTATATTTCTTTTAGTAACAGCAATGATTTCAAATTGCTTTCATGCAGCGATAGTTTTCCTTCTATTTATTGTTGAATTGTGCTTTTCTCTGCTTTTCTTTGGTAATTTGTTTACCATTTCCCACATGAAATGCTCGAATGTGCATTTTAATGTTTCCCTTTGTTTTAATTATTGCAGCTATTATTATTATTTTTATCTGTTATCCCTACTCAACAATGTGTTCCCCTGCATGCGACACAGCGAGGCATTTCAAGTAGAGCTTTACTTACATGCATTGTTTTCGTGGATCTGCAGTACACCAGGATTCCAGTTGAGTAGATTAACTCTGGTACAGATACAAACTGGCACTAGATTCTTGGTTAAAACTTGATGCGATCAGTGTTTGAAATCAAAATTACATGGAGCAGCAATTTGACCGAATAGCCACCTCTGAACGGAGATGGCAGAGGCAGTGTCAAAGCCTGAGCACCAGCGACTCAGTCCCAATCACCAGCAGAGGCAGCAGCCAGGCCTTAGCACCAGCAACCCAGCTCTCTTTGCTGTCAGAAACTAGTGGTGCCACAAACGATTATATTAATAGTCAACTAATCACCGATTATTTTTTTCCGATTAGTCGACTAATCGAGTCATGCGCAAACTGGATGCAAACCACACATCATTACTAGCTTTAAACTAACTACTAACTAGATATATAGCATTACCTGCGCTAATGCTAGTGTGAATGCTTTAAACTGAATTTGGCCACTGAAGATGCTGAAGTTGATAGTTAAAAGCTTAAATATTAGTTAAATGTCAAATTAGCCTAAAAAACTGAAAAAAGTAGGTTAGCCAAAACAGCTACCATGTAGCTAAAAAAATAGCTAAACTTCAAAATACGCCAAAAAAAAAACTGAAAAAAAGCCTAAATTAGCCAAAACAGCTAGCTTGTACCTGAAATATCAGCTAAACTCCCAGACAGTCTAAAAAAGCCCAAATTAGCTAAAACAGCTTGCATGTAGCTGAAATATTTGCCAAACTCCAAAATGGACAAAAATAAAAAATAAAAATAAATAACAAAGCCTAAATTAGCCATAACAGCTAGTGTGCAGCTGAAATATTTGCTAAACTCCCAAACAGCCTAAAAAAGCCTAAATTAGCTAAAACAGCTAGCATGTAGCTGAAATATTAGCTAAACTCCAAAATAGAAAAAAATGTAAAAAACTTTAAAAAAGCCTAAATTAGCCTTAACAGCTAGCATGTAGCTGAAATATTAGCTAAAGTCCAAAATATGTCTTAAAAGCTAGCATAATGCCATTATAACTTTCAACTTTACTACACTCCAACCACAAATAATGTAGAGTAATGACTAATTGACTCTTAAATTAGTCGTCAACCATTTTAATTGTCGATTAGTCATCAATTAGTCGACTAGTCATGCCAGCCCTATCGGAGATACACCCAGGCCCAAACACTGGCAACCAGATCCAAATCACGGACAGAGGCAGCATTATGGTCCCATGACATCGGTGAACCAACCCCCATTACCAGCAGAGCCGGCATCCAGGCCCAAGCACCAAAGCGGCACCCAGGCCCAAGCCATGGTGACCTGGCCCTGTTCACCGGCAGATACTTGTTCTTACATGGTTTCCAGCATGTTTTGTAGCTTTTTAGGAAAAACACACCTGATCAAGATAATAAGCAGCAAGT
>NC_050527.1:31046050-31056401 GCF_002922805.2 Oryzias melastigma
TGTGGAAAGTAGAAAGATAGAAGGTTTGACAGAGGAGTTTAAGGTGGAACTCCTCGAAGACTGAGGCATAAACTGCATAGTCTGTTACTATTGTACATGCCATAATATAATTAGCTAGAGATCATTTCAAAGGTACTTTAGGACCAGAGAATCAAACTGTGTATTGTTTCAGACAACAACATCCACTCTATTATCAAAAAATAATTAAATAAAAAGGTCTAAGCAGCAACACTCCAATAATGTAACACACATTATAATTATTTTGGATTGCAGGGAGCAGAGTAAGATGTTAATGGTACAACTCCAATAAAGTGTCTATGGAAAATCAAATAATCTTTAAACGCAAGCAGTGAAGAATTTAGAAACTTCAAGTCTCTTTTGGCTTCTTTAAAGCACTCTCTTAAAAACACTCACAACCCTGTTGACATTGTAAAGCTCCTCTGGCACATTCTGGCAAATTTACAAAACGTTTTATTCTCCCTGCCAGACGGAAATGAATGAAGTGCGCACCCACATAAGCTGAGTGTACTTCTTTAACTATACCGGATAATTAAAAGGTTCAACATGTTTGTCCAAAGCTTTAAAGGTTCTAATCATTTCCACAAGAAGCCGGTCTTCCTGTAAACATTTCAATTTTAGAATATTTTTGTGCGGTTAAACATGATTAAAGTCAGACTGGTTATATGAAATACTTAATTATGTTAAACGTGTTACAGTTTTATTCAGGAAGCGCGGTATGGTTAGTTGAGATGTTCGGATTAACAGTTCAAAGCTTGAGTCTCAGTCCCACATGTTTTGATATTAAAAGTAAAACAGCAGAAAAGTCGGAACCATCTGACTGCATGCTTTAAAGCTTGTTTGGTGCACACAAAAAAGGAAGCTATTACGTCAAAATGGGACAATAAATGTTGTATGTACAGTGGTAGAATGACGGTTGAGGTGGGTAAGACACTATGTTGAGTAAAATCTGAATCACATGATTCGTAAGGATTCTTCTGGATGATGTGCACGTGCTGAGAAACCTCCTGAAGCTCCAGCAGGGAGAAAGAAACTGTGGTGATCTTTATTAGGATTGTTTAAAAAGGCCTGCGCCGGCCCACTCCTTGATGTCCGAGGCAGTCAGACCCTAGTGTATGGTCAGAGGCGGTTTGATGCTGGGTTTGATGGAGTATGTCAGTCCAATCAGCCCAGCTTCCAGAGTCTGATTGGGTCTGCCAGCCTGAGAGGCAGCCCTGATATTAGCTCTACAGCCAGCTGACAGCCGGCATAGAGGGCAACTTATACGACACACCACAGAGCTGGTGTTCTGACGGGCCTCACTGTGTGTGCGGCTGAGTGCAGAGCATAGTGGGAGAAACTCAAAACTGAATGGTTTTTAGCAAGAACTGAGCTATTGTGACTCTTCTAAAGCATATAGTGTTTTGTTTTTCCACAGATATTCCAAAAGATATTTGGTCACAAATTGTCAAAGATCTCGTTGCCTTATAAGCACAAATGCAATACCTATTTTGGTGGTCTTTTATTATAATTATGCCATTTTTAGACAACATTTTAAAAAAGCTACATAGTTTTCCAGGACAGTTTCTGGTAAAGCAGCAATAGTTCATTAGAAATGTGTCAAATGAACTGTGAGGGACTGTTGGCGTGGAGTGAACCTGCCTTTTTTCCTTAGCATCCCTTTGTTTACACTCTATCCTGTTAGCTCACAAGCCCAAGCTAACGAAAATGGCGAGCATTATTGGAGCTATTTAACCATACAGTTTTAATATAATTTAACATAGACGTCCATGGATCTATTTGTCTGCAAGTGGATGCATCAATGGAGTGGCCTCCCAACTGTAGATTTGAAGTATAAGCTTTTCCAACTGCATTTTTACATCTGCTCCTGTTTGACAATGATTTGAATAAAGAAATACTCAGAAATGCAATTTTAAAGGGGTGATACCATGAAAAACCAACTTTTGAGCTTTCAAGTATATTATACTGTTCATTCCTCACTATAAAGAACCCCAAAGTGGTATTTTGATCTGTTCATGCATTTCTGGGTGATCCTCTAAAAAACCTGCGCTCTTAGCAGCAGCCCCTCTTATACCCACGAAAATGAGCGGGTCCTCACAATCTCACAAAACAGAGTGAGACCGCCCCAGGACGAGTCTGCTCTGCCAGCACCGCCCCTAGTCTAACACCCAATTTCTCCAATGAGCTAGTGGTGATCAGCAAAAAACTTTTATTTTAGAGACAGAATACCATAAATCTTCCAATCGTCTCATGTCTTCAATAAATTCCAGCTCAAACAGTTGGTTGTTGCTTTAGACGTGGGGCTCCTCCCCTTCCGCTCTCCTATGCTTGTTTACATTAAAAGTGGGGTCATCTGGACCCCACAAGACAGTGCACAGAACTTTTCTTTTCAATGATTGTCGATCTTTACCGGTGTCCAATGACAGACATGAAGTCTTGTTCACCTTTATTATAGAAGGGGTGACACCTCAATGCATGGATAGGGTCATCTGGACCCCATAAGTGAGAATGACGGTTAAGAACCCCTCCTGTCAGGCACATAATGTGGTTTTTTAGTGTTCCAAAGGTAATATATGATCATATATATGGATATAGTTCACTCTGAAAGGCTTCAGAAAATCATGGTAGGGCCCCTTAAAATCTTAATTTTCTTTATTTACTGTATGTCCTCCATCATGAAAAAAATGCTACAAGAACATGTTAGAAACACCATTTTCATTGGAGTGGGTCTTTAAATTCTTCTGCCAATAGCTGTGCCAATGGCCAAGTCTCCTCATTAACATCCATGAGTGGAGGCAGAGTCCTGCACAAAGTGCCACCATTTGGTTTCAGTTCAAAAGTGAAGTGTTGACCTTAACCTCTATATGGAATACCACCTTAGCAAACAACTCCCAATCAACGCTGTTGAAGATCTATGTCTTCCCATTGACAGTGGTTCCTTCAATCCAGGAAGGAGTTCTGTCAGGCTGTCAGATCCCAGACTTACTGTATAAAAACCACTTCTAATGTATAGAAACCCCAACATCCCATAGGAGAACTGGCACAGCCAAAGTGAGAGACCGGCTGAAGACGGTGAGCTGAAGTTGGTGTTTTACTGGTGAGAGTTAAAAGCTTTGGGAAAGTTCTGGGGGAATTTTTTTCTTCTCCAAAGTTTATGAGCCATAGCAGATGAGTAGATGACCCAAGTTAATTATTATTGAATTTGTTTTCTCTGCTTCACTGACACTTACCTCAACCCCATGCAACAATGACACCCAGAGCTTCCATTAAGGCAGACAGCGTGGCTGCAGAGAATGGTTTACTGTTCACATGGCAAATTATCACTTGTCTAAACCTGTTAAGCATCATTTGTTGTGTTTAGTGTCTTACTTTTATAAATTTCACAGCAACACCATAAATCTAAGAAACAGTGTGCGCCATTTGTTTGAAGCAAAAGAGCTGTTTACTGTCGCCGCGGCTTTTTTTTCCCCTCTTAACATAAATATTCAGGTAGAAATAATAACAGAGAAAAATTGTAGGACTGAGTGACAGAAAAACTAAATCACCTTAATGAAAAGTGAAATGTAGCATATTGATGTCATGGAGTTTGTCTTATAAATATACTTCAGCCTTGAACTGTCGTTTTCTTTTGTTCAGACGATGTCAGGTATACTCGTTTCCTCAGACGAGATCAAGAAGAATCATTTTGTCTTACTGTACTTCATGTGGTCTGTGATGGACCAGGTCAAATTGAGTCAAAGGAGAAAAAAAGATGTTCAAAAGAAAGAGTTTTTAATTGTCAAACATAACAAATCCCAACCCAAAGTAAAATGGGGTCAACTTAAAGGGTAACTAAGGAAATCACAAACAAATTCTCCAAACAGGTGAACTAAAACTAACCCACCCAACAAGAAACACTAGAGGGGGTTCATCTGGCTGATCAAACCATGGACACAAAAGGGAAGTAACTAACAAACAAAACTTAAACGCATGAACCAAAGAGACAAATTATTAGTAATTTTGATATTGAACAGAAAGAAAGCTAAACTCAAGCACAAGAAACACTTTTAAGTAATTAAAAGAAACCGCCAAATTTAAAGGATAAACAATTTGGAATCATTCAGGAAGTTGTTCTGCTCCTCCCACTGCCACATCTCAATCCCACCATAAGAAACTTAGAAAAAGAAGCAAACAAGAAAAATAAATTAGGACAAGATTAACTCAATGCCTGGACAAATCATCAAGCTAATGTTGCCATAAAGCAAAATATGTTTATAACATAAATATATTGTGCATGATCACATGCTCTAAAGTTACATTTGTCCAGTCATCCAGTGGAAGCTTTTTACTAGGGTAACAAAGAATGGATTTCTCTTCCTACGATCCAAGCAGATCAATCTATCTGAGGCAGAATGGAATCAAAACCATTAAAAAATAGTTGATAGCTGATCTTAAAAAATACCATCTGGATTGAGACATGGTAAGGGTAATGTTTTAGTGACTATCACAGCAGACAACACACGAGATGCAACAAAAACTGATCAACCATCATTCCAATCCAATGTGTGGAAACACTTTGAATTTAGCAGACATGTGACCATACGGTGTGCTAGAAAGTTTGAATCATTTTGTATTATTTTAAAGCAGAAAAACAAGAGTGGGCTGAACTTTATCAAACTAAAATGTGAATGAATTTGACATTTATTCTAATTTACTTGTTTGTTTGGAAAACTTTACCTGCACTGTTCAGTACCAGGTATTTATCTCTGAGTCACACTGGTGGAATATTTGGTTAAATATGACCTGGATCCATTTTAGGTCAGTGAATCGGATCGTCAGCCATATCTATCAAGTCATTCCTAAATCGTGTCTTTACACATCTACTTTTTACAGAAGTTATTAAATGCTAAACTTGAGGGTTTGTAAATGTTTAAAAAGTAGAATTAGAATTCAGAAAAACAAGTCTATTGGTTTATTGAAATAATTCAACAAACCAATTTCTTGTCCAAACAATGTATTTACATTTTGATTTCACACTTGATGTTACACATACCCAATGTTTGTCCAAAAAGCCAAATACTTATTAAACTAATTGAGTTTTGTAAAGAAACACACATTCAGGCATGTCTTCTTAGCTTTAATAGTTGTTTTTTTAATTGAGTACTTTATTGCTGTGTTTACATGTATCTTTTGTTTAGGACCATCTCCTGCAGGTCTTAGGCAATACTGGACTGAGGGGCATTATTGGTCAACAGCTGATAAATAAATCTCTGCCTTCAGGTTGAACACCTTATTATTCAGTTTGGGGGAAATTTTCCAAAAAAAGAGACTTTATGCTTTTAATGGGAGCAGAAAAATAATTATTATTTATACACATTTTTATTTTGTTAAAATATTTTTTTTATTTTTATGATCATTTGTCACCAAATAATTATTTTTGGAAAGCCACCGTTAACGGATATTCCAGCTACACAGACATGTTTTCCATGCAGAACAAAAGATACTGTTTGCATTTGGTGAATTCCAGATAGAAAAATTCAATTTGTAATTAATTAATTTTTAGTTTTCAACCCTTTTGGCCTTAAAAACATTAGAGATTTGTTTTTATTAAAAATGACATGATTCCAATGCATTTGAAAAAATAAAACCCTGAGAAGGTCAGAAAGGGTAGAGGTATTCTCAAATAGTGTCACCTTCATTGTTGTAACAGTATATTTGTTGTGTGATAGGAGATGAATGATTTGGAAGAGTGCCGCTACAGAAAAGGATGACGGCGCAGCGAGTCGACCAGGCAGCGCTGCATCACTGTCATCCTTGAGCGTGCTGAAGGGCGGGTCTCACGGAGGCTTCACTTTGTCACGGTGAAAGTACAAGAGGGGGAGGTGACAGAAATAGAAGTCTAATGCTATCTGTGGAGGGAGTGTCGTTCCAAAATGTCTGAAACCGTTTCAAGTGTCCGTCAACCCTGAAAACAGAGACCGAATATGAGAAAACTTCCTGCCAATCGATGGTCGTCTGCTGCAGTCGCATGGACTCAAATGAGAGATTCAAAAATACTGAAACTTTCTGTCATTCAGTCCAGATACTTTCTGCTGTTTTTAATTGTCTTTGTCTCCAGACTCACACCTGAACACTGCCTTTGAATACAGTTCTCATCTACCATGCAGGCACATTTTAATATGAACAAATGTTTCCTTTTGTGATCGTCATCCTTATAGTCTCACTACAACTATTTTTTATTTGTTGTCAAATCTTTCCCAGTGGTCTTTTCATTATGATTACGCAGTTTTCAGACAAAATCTAGAAACCTTGCTCTTTTTTTTACACATATGCTGTGTAGCAAGAGTTCATCAGAAATTTACCTCTTGGTTGTGGGCAGGACTGCTGCCATATAGTAAGCCTGTCCTCATTTCCCATCATCCCTTTGTTTACTCTCTCTCCTGCTAGCGTACAGACCCTCACAACTCCAAGATAGCATTAGCATAAAAGAAAAAGAAAAAACAGTGAGCAACATCTGAGTTATTAGACTGTACGGTTATGAGGCAGATAGTAGCTCAGATGAGGAAAATGAAGACAGTAATGGATCTATTTGTCTGCAAGTAGAAGATTTAGAATTGGAGCGAAGCAAGAAGAATTTTATTTAGAAATGCGGTTTTAATCTAAACTATTTTATTAATGTCCTCCATCATGAGAAAAATGCTACAAGAATACACAAAGAAAAAATATATATAAATACCAAATTACAAAATTTATTGGAGTGGGTCTTTAAATATAGGAAAAATATTTATCGTTCTGCTAAAAATAAAAAAGATTAGTGAGGATTTCAGTACATGTATTTGCTTCTCAAGTAGAAACAGTTGAAATATCACCTTATGAAGATAAAGTGACAGATATTTCTGATTAAAATGAAAATGTTCCCACTTTAATTTTAAAAGCTCACTCTAATGAAAATCATCTTTTTGTTTTAACAGGTTCTTGTAGCATTTTTCTGATGATGGAGGACATATATATCAAGACAATTAGGCTTAAAATTTGATTTCTGTTTTTTTAATTTTATCATTCAAATCATCATAAATCAGGAGCAGAAGAAAAAATGTTGTTTGAAAAAGCTTGTAGCTGTAACACATAAGCTACAAGAGGTTGACCACAAGCTCCACTCTATTCCGATGCATCTTTGGATGTCTTTGCCCCAATCCGAATTCTTCCCTTCCCCTTAGCCCCTCCCCTTTAATTTGAAGTGGCAGTTTAAGTGGAAGTCGTGTCCGGGAATATTAGTTTTTAAATTTCACCCTCCAAACAGAGGGGTCCACCGTCACGAGGGCGACCCGCATCGCGCTGAGAAGCGCTTTTCTTCACGTGGGTGAAGAAGTTTACATTTAAATGTAAGTAATGACTCTTTGTTGTAGAGTGACCTTTTTAAAGTTATAAAACTGCTGTTGTTACATATTTTCAAGCGCTGGACGCTCTGCGCTAAAGCTAGCCGACCGGTGATTATTAATGACATCATCAAATGAAAGTCACGTCTGAAATATTAGACGCAATTTTTTCATTACACTCCATTTGGAGGGCTAAATGAAGGGGAAGGGAAGATTCGGATTGGTCCTTTGTTTTTCTCATCTGAACTGGAATCTGGATCAAAACTGTACGGCTGGATAACGATATTGCCATTTTTGTTGGTCTTGTCAGCTAGCAGGAGAGAATGTAAGCAAATGGATGATGGGAAGTGTGGGGGGGCTTACATTGCACCAACAGTAAAAATAACTCAGACTCATATTTCTAATAAACTACTGCAGAAATTATGCTCTTTAAAGCAACGCAGGGTTTTTTTTATTTTTTATTTTGGCTAAAAACAGCATACAGTGTAAAAAAGAAGATATTGAATCACGTAAGTTCTGTATTTTGTTACATTTAATTATATTGTTTTTTTTATCAAATTAAATATTTAAGTTGAGTAAACCAACAACCTAACATTTTAATTGGATGCAAGCTAATAATTTTAAATGAAAGAAAAACAGAACTTGTATCAGTTGATCCAATATTTGACTTTTTTCAGTGTAATCACACTCTTTTTCTCTCATTTGTTTCAACATGTATGGATATTTGTATATATTTGATGCCATTTTGCTTCAGGAACACTGATCTTTCAGCACAAGCTTCTCATCTGCTTTCTACCCCCATATATTAGCTCCTCTGTTACACCTCAGCCTCACACGGCCGCTCTCCTATTGACAGGCTCCCACTGAGATATTTATGTCACATATTTAATATGGACATGGGAATGATTATCAAATCCATAGTTGCCAAGAGAGTCCGTTCAGCCTTAAATAATGGATGAGTGAGGATGCGACTCAATTTGCGAAGCCGCACAAAAAGAACCGGGCGAGTGTCGGGATCGACCCCCTCCGCCCACCCCTAGCGCTTCCTCCCTCTCTGGAACGTCATTATTCTGGTCGATCCTTTCGCCCCTCACTTGACATCATTCAATGTAATCATCCTTCAATAAAAAACCTGCTTGTAATAAAAGGAACAAACCGGGTCAATACACAGAATATGGAGAAGGATGACCCTGAGCTGGAAGACAGCGTATAAATGGGCCTCTTTATCAAAGCAGATAGCTGCCTGGTGCCTTAACAGGAATTCGACCGTGGCTGGAGTTATCATTACTGTTACCTTTTGTATCATCAGTGTTTGGGCTCTGTGAATATGAGGAAGAATGATGGCTGCATTAATGAATCAATGAGCTAATGAAGCAGCCATTGTGTTGGTTTATTGAAATACACTGGGAACAATTGAAGACTTCTGCAGCGATGAAGCTGACTGCTCCGCTGTCATATTACCTGAGAGGTCATGTCTCCAAAAACAGCAGTTCCATCCATCTGCAACCCAGACATGAGAAAAGAAGGTGAAAAGAAAACAGCGAAAGTTTCAGCAAACATCTATTTTTCTAACTACACTCAACAAACTATAAGACCAAGGAGCTGTGTGGAGTGAAGATGTTTTGAGGGGTCAAATTAGCTGACTGGGTAATCTTGTTCGGGCGACATGCAGAGCTGCTGATTATCCCTGAGCTAGCATCATTTTTTGTTTATCAAAAAATGTTAATTGCCTGTTTTTACGAGTTGGAAAAAGATTAAAAGTTAATAGGAGAGACTAAATAAACACAATGCAATTGCGTGAGGCTGTAGAAGTTGGTAATTAATTTGTGGCCACCCCTGAGCTAATTAGCCGATATAAAGCAGGAAAAAAGAAGTTAATGAGCCTTAATGTATCTGATACTCTGAAAAGTTGGAGCTAATGAATTTATGAATGTGTGAGGAAATGCTGGCTCCAACTTTCACAACCTCCTGGAGATAAAAAAGAAAGAAAAGAACTTTCTCCCTGCTTTTTGGCTTTATCACCTTGAGTGTGCAGTGTAAGAGGTTGGAGTTATATCAAATTTCATAGCTCTGTTTGAAGCAGGGAGTGAAGGGAAAATCAAAAGTACTGCCTCCATGCTGAGAGTGAGATAGTGGCCCACAGGAGGGCCCATAGCAGCCCAGCAGTTAGCTGCTTACTAAATCTTTTGGGTCTACCTGGTCTGAGGAAACACAAGTTTGGATATTAGAAGATCTAGGGAGGTCACTAGAACTGGGGAGTGAAGGAACACGCTGCAAAAATCTGCTACAGAAGTCAGTGTGATACTAGGATATGTCATCTGCAGGTTATTTATCATGTCAACCAAAGTTTACCTAACTATACATGTCATTTATCCAGTTAGATTATTAGAATGTTGCTCATTTCAATCATTCAGATACTTTTATATTTTCACTTCAACCCTATATAACTATTTGAATATTTTTGATTAACATGATCTAACATTTAATTTAAAACCTAGTATATGTTGTGTGATGGTTATGTGTGTTAGGGATATACCCTCAAAATGTTGTTGTAACACAAAAACAATCATTGCTCATTGGCTTTTACAAGCAAGAGGAATTAGTGGATTGTTGTGGAAGAGCCGACACACCGTCGACGGGAAAAGAATTGATGACATGTCTGGCTTTGAAGAGATTGACATATATTGTTTAAAAAATAAATAAAAAAACTGCTGATTTGTGTTTTTATTTCTCATTTTTATTTATTTATTTTCATAATGTGAACAGGTGAAATTTAGTCATTTAAATCTATAGCTACTGTTTTATTTTATTTTATTTTACTTTATTTGCTAGACTTTACAAATTTTTATGTAATTTAAAAAAAACAAAAACATATAACTTGGTTAATGTTTTCTGGTCTGCAGTTCATTATTATTCCACTAGGGGCAGTAGAAGGATTTTTCCTGCTCATTTTAAAATGGCTCCTTCCTTGACATCTC
>NC_050527.1:31056446-31081470 GCF_002922805.2 Oryzias melastigma
TATTGAAAGAATTAAAAAAAGTTTTTATGTTAATTCTTTATAAAGCAGTTTCATCATGTTAAAAATGTGTGGATCGAATTTGAGACAGTGGTTAACACTCATGGCAATATTTTTACATCTTAAACTAACATTGTTGTGAAGAAAAACTTACTAAAACATGCAACATATAATTGCTTCTACATATGTCATTGCATATTATTTTACATATTTTTGTGGATTTCATCAAAGGGTTTAAAAATATCTTCAATTCCAAATTCTGTCAATTATTTGATGTGGTCAACTTTGCAGAGTTGAAGGTCATGCCAAACAGTTTTTATTGCATTTTTGTATTATTATGAGCAAGAACCATATTTATATAAAGGTAAATCCTGCAGACTGAGGTGGACTTTAGAATAAAAAGAGATACATTAGAAAACTATCTTTTTTCCAGAAAACCATCTTCTCAGTTGGTCTTCCAAAGCGTTCACATGCTGACAAACCAAAGTACTGCTGTTCAAGCATCCCTATCATACAAAGTAAATCAGTGCTGGAGGTTCTTTTTTCGTCTTAACGGTGTACTCTTGGCTGTTGATCAGCACATTTCTCCATCAGTACAGTTGTCATTAATGATTATCATGGATTTCCAAGTGTGGTAAAACCTCAAATCAAAAGCTAATTAATAAGTTGGCTTCATGAAGTTGCTACTTTGGATTTTCTAATTAAAATAGATTTTTCTTAGTACAGAGCAAACTAAGCTTTGAATGACTAGAAAGCATGTATATTTGATTGTACGCATTTATTTTAATCATCACTTTAGGGATTTTTTGGAAGGTTAGTATGACTGTAGAATGTCTTCTTATGATGACTTTGTGCTGTTAGTAAGCTGTTCATCACTAGCCTTTGTTTATTTTATACAGCTTACAAAGCCAACACTGCATGTTATCTACATTTTGACACACTCATACAGATAGTTTGGAACAGATCTTATCTGTTGTCACTGAGAGCCGTCCATGGAACAGACCTACTGTCCAAAGTCAATCCTCACTACAGAGGGAGATAACTCCACAATAATGTGGTTGGGTTGAGGTGGATCATCCACAGTTGAGCAGAAATGGAGGTTTTTGAATTGGTAGAAAATGCCTAACGTCCTTAGGTTCACTTCCTGATTGATCAAGGCTGCATGCTGGGATTTGATGCGTTGGTGCACAAATGACCAGTTGTGTGCATTTTCAGTGCTGGAGGTGTTGCTCCCACCCTGATTAGAAACGGCATTCTCTCTTCTTGATAGTTCTGCTGGCTGGGTAAGCCCTGGTTGGCAGCTTTTTTTTGCTGTACAAACAGCTATGGCCACCTCTCACTGGAAGGGACCTGCTGTCTCAGGCATGATGGGAAATCGTCCATCCTCACCCAGGTCATTCGGAGTTATGGGCTTGGCCAGTGATGCTGTGCTTATACAGGGCGTATTAAAGAATGCACTAATGCTTTTGAACATATATGTTGGTCCCACAGGTTAGCACTTCTGTGTTTTGAAAAGGACGCTATTCAAACGTCACAGCCAACATCTGAGTCACTGATTGGTCAAAAGTCAGCTGGTTTAACTTTTGACACACGCTTCATCGCCGCACATTTTGTACATAGAGCCTGAAAACTAGCGTAGTGATGCACAAACTTAAGAGTTTTGAAACCTGAAATGCACAGTCGTGCATGTACATAGACTTTTTATTGAAAGTACTCCATGTACATTTCCGAGCCCAATCTGATGTTAAATCTGTCCACCACTGCTCTCCCTCAAAATGTTGTGGACACAATGCTACAGGTCCCTCTATCCCTTTAGTGTACAGTGAAAAAAATGAAGATGTATGGATGTCAGGATGCCAGCAGCTGCAATGCCCCCAGTTTTCACCAGATTCCCTTCAATGGAGATGACAGCAGTGACTGTCTCATGCAGTGTTAGGTTTGGCTTCCATGTCAGTTCAGGAAAACTGGATGACTCTTTACAGACTTTGAGTAAAGCTTGTCTGATGATTGTTAACTCTATATTGAATCGTGAGACACAGAAACAAATGCTGACAGAGAACATCAGTTTCACAAATAGACCTTGGTTCTCTGAAACATGAGTGAGATATTTTCATCAGACCACCCTCCTTACATGGAGCAAGAAGAGCTGTGAGGAAGGTGATGTCCTAATCCAAAACAAGGAGGTCCCTCCTTCCAGAGAACAGACGTCACCTTCTGTCTGCCAGTCAGGACTGGAGTAATGTGAAAAGAGCCTCTGGACCCCCACTGTGCACAGGGGGGATACCTTTCTCATGTTTCAGAGAACTGAGTTAGGGTTGGAGTAAGGGCGTTAGGATATATTTTTTAGCTGTCTTAAAATTGGCTGTGTTCAAGCCAACTTGACTGAAATCTTGATTATATATCAAGATCTTTCGTTGTTGCTCCAGGTTGTCACTACTAGGAACTTATTTTTTTAAACTTTGCTACAAAGTCAAACAAAAAGCACCTCTTCCCCACAGATTGTGCTTTTATTTTGTTTGCCTATAAAAAAGGAAAACATGACAAATGTAGACTTGGTGGTTTTGTTCTTTGTTTTCAACATCATTCTAACGCACCACAAGAGACTTAATTCACATAAATATGATCATAGTTCAGTTTTCAGAGGCCCCAGACCCCCAATTAAACAAAACAGCATGTCTCAGAGTGGCCTTCTAAGGCTGATTTCCACTGGTCTGGTTGTGCTGCGTCTCAGTTGCGTTGCATCTCCATTGTGGTGAATCTCTGTTACGTTGCGTCTTTGTTGTATAGTGTCTCCATTGTGTAGCGTCTCCATTGTATTGTCTCCATTGCATTGCATCTCAGTTGTGTTTTTTCTCCATTGTGTTGCATCTCTGTTGTGGTGTGTTGACATAGAAAAATAGAATGTTGATTAGTCATTGGAATGTTTACATCCCCTCCGCCATGTCTGAGTTCCATGTCCTTCTGTACCGCAACGTCAACTTTACTCAATTCTATTTCCAGTCTGTTGATGATTTAATATTGCAGCGAAAAGTCAGGGAACTGGAAACAGGTCAGTTAAAAAAAAAAAAAAAAAAAAAAAAACTACTTAAAAATACAACTTTATAAGATCTAATTTTGTATTTATGGTGATGTGCTCACATAATAACGCAAGTTAAAACCGCCGATAACACTGCTGATAACAGCACCATGGACGCTGGTTCTGAAACATAGCATCATATCATATATGCAAACAAAACATGCATTTTACAAGGACTCAGTGAGGAAGGAGAGAGCATGGTCGCTTAAGTGTTGGATTAGCGAGGACACCAGGACAAACTACTCGACACAGGGGTGGCAGGACAAACCATTCTTCAGAGAGCCAGAGGAGAGGGGGGACGGACTGTAGATGCAACGTAGTGAATGTAAATTTACTGAAGGTCATGCGACGAACTCCCTACGCAACGCAAGAAAGACACACCACAGACAGATCAGTGTAAATTCTGGGTTATTGTGGCCACACCTGTGCAATGTCATGCCGTCAAATCACCATCTTGATATGGCACACCTGTGAGGCGGGAGGGACTGTCTCTGCAAAGAAGTGTTCATCACTGTCATAGATTTAGACAGATTCATAAACAATATTTGAGAAAAAATGTTTGTTTTATTTTAGTCTAAAAATGTTTCAAATCTTTGAGGTCAATTCATGACAAATGGGAGCAAAAAAATTGTATTTTTGTCCTCCCTATTTAAGTATAAATTGTTTATTTTCTTAGCAATTTGTTATAAATGATGCTGTGACATTTAAGTTTTAATAATGCCATTTTAGCGCATGTATGCATGTTTTTTTTTTACACATTTTGCATATTTACAAATGGTGAGTGATTTTGGAGCAACCTTGATGCTAGTTTGTATGTAATTTTGTTAAGCATTTTGCAGCTTAATTATGATTATTATTTTATTTAGATAAGTATGCATTATAAATACATCTGATAAGTTTCCATTTGTTTATGAAATTACTTTGAAAGCACAGAGTATTGATCATTTTTCAAATGTTCTAATAGTTTTGAATACATTTACATAGCGCAGTAATATTTTATAATATACTGTATTTTCTTTCTTTTAGATATAAATCTAAATACATTTACCAGTTATTGTGCATTACTGTTTCTTAAAAAATTACTTACTGTTGAATTAAATATTTTTCTGGAAAATTTCGACGTACTTCCCAAGTTTTGAGCTTGTGGGCGAGCCAATCCTGACATCGACTTGTCTCGCCTCAGATCTATATGAAGCATGGGTTTTCTACCTGTTGAGAAGCATGTCTAAAGCTCAGTGACAGCAATTTGTCCGGTAATTCAAAACCCCAACACAGACAACATGCAAGGCTTATCCACATATAGCCCGACTGACGGGTCAGGCCACATCATCACGTGAAGAAGGACAGAATCGGAAAATGAAGAGACGGCCGGTGTGTTTCTGTAATGACCCTTTGTTTTATCCTCAGAAACGGCCTTTAGGGGGAAGTCTGTGGATGGAAATCACAAGAGGGAGATGACAACGGCTTTGTTCACGGGTCAAACACTCATTTCATAAAAGCCTCTAGCAGAAAACTGAAACATGATAGGTCAAATACAGGTCTAAATGCCTTTTCCAGTTTTCCTATTTTCCCATTTCCACATATCTGTCCACGTTCTCCCGCCTCTGTAATGGAAAACTATTGCAGAAGCATTTCTCCGTCAGAAGAGGTCAGGGGGTCATCACTGATGTCACTCTCAAAGTAACCAGTGGCAAATAGGTCCTGACATGTGCTCTCCAATGAGAGAATGAGACCGGACAGCTCCTCTGGCTTTTCGAATGATAAGCCATAGAAAAGAACAGGCGCAGCATCACGCCTGCTGCCTTCTGAGAGACTAACACCAGCTGCTGCATTACGGCACAAATAACAACTGGGCCATCTGACGCTTGGTCAATGCATTACTTCTTTTCTTTTGTTTGTTGCCAACCACACTTGACAAACCCAAAATGTGGCTGTTGGATCTCTGTTCCCATGTTTTTGATGAAGCTTTAGACGGCTTACTTTACAACCTGTGAATGCACTGACCATATTTAAAGACCCACTCGGATGAAAATTGAGATTTTGGTGTTTTTCACATGTTCTTGTGGCATTTTTCTCATGATGAATGACATAAATGAAGCAAATTAAGCTTAAAATTGCATTTCTGAGTATTTCTTTATTCAAACGGTTGTGATTCTGGAGCAGTCAGAAAATAACAGTGGAAAAAATTTGTAGTTATAACATAGAAAATAAAACGACAGACTCCCTGCTCAGATGTATGCTTTTTCAGACGACTAGATCCATGTCAAAGTCAAGGCCCGGGCGCCAGATCCGGCCCTCCAGGTACTTCTATTTGGCCCTCCAGATCATTTTATTTCATTGTTATTAATGGCCCGATGTTATCTTGCTCTAATTTCATTTGAGGTGATCTATAACAAAATATGTTTTTATGGAGGGTAAAATATTTAAAGTTATTCAAGGTTTAAGTCGATTTATTCTGGAATAATATTCCTGTCTTTTTATTATTCATAGTTATGAGTTATAAGTTGTGGTTTTAAAGTTTTAAAAACTGGCATTCTGCTAATGTTTTTGGCTATTTTGGAGTTTAGCTAATGTTTCACCTGCATGCTAACTGTTTTAGCTAATTAAGGCTTTTCTTTTTTTAAGTTTTTTAGGGTGTTTTGGAGTTTAGCTAATATTTCAGCAATATGCTAGCTATTTTTGCTAATTTAGACTTGTTTCAGGTTTTTAGGATATTTTGAAGTCTAGCTAATGTTTTAGCTGCATGCTAGCTATTTTGGCTAACCTAAGTTGTTTTTGCTTTTAGTTTTTTGGGGGGCTAATTTGGCATTTGGCTATAATTTCAGCTGGCCATCAGCATCTTCAGCTGCCAAATTCCACTTACAGCATTCACACTAGCATTATCATAGGTAATGCTATATATCTAGTTTATAATCATGTTAAAAAGTTACAGTTTTAGAGTAAAACAGTGTGTTTAATAGTGAATAATCACAACAAAAAAGTGTGATTTTTTTTTTATTTGATTGACAGAATTAATTGAAAATAAACATTATAAATTGTCAGTTTTGTTTGTGATTTCATATTGTGATTATTTGCTGATAATACGTGGTTGGCAAATACTGTAGCCAAAAAAGTAATAATAATCATGATTATTTTTTTTTCAGCTTGCAATTCCTTTTTTTCATCGATTCCTGGCCTTACTAATAATGTGAAATTTGGTAAGAATTTGAAGGTTAAAACAAACTACACAGTTCATTAAACAAAGACGTGTAAATTGATAAATTCTAATGATGAAACCATTTAAACAACCGAAATATGATATGCATCCAACACTAACAAACAATATTTCCATTTGCAGGTTCATGCAGTTGCTTGACATAACCTCCTCAGGAGTGTGTGCACTGTTGTTTAGAAGTAGGCTCCTCTATAGGGTGAGGGGAACAGTGTTCCAGATGTTACAGCTCCTAACAGAGGGAACTGTGCAGTTACCATTCAGTATGCCTGTGCTTTTATTGCCTCCCCCCTAAAAAACAAAAAAATGTAAAAAAAAAGTCCCTCTTTTCTGAAAAAAATCAGAAATTGAGACTCTCAAATGAACTCAATCAAGAGCTTAGAAAGAAAAACCTAAATACATTCATCAGAGGTGAATGTTAAGCATCGACATAAACACAAAAAATGGGTTTTAGAGAAGTCCAGGTATTGCAGAAATCCTCCTCGTCACTTCCCTGTCAGTCAAAGGAGTCATCTTTCAGCTGTCTGTCCATAATGGTATTTTATAGCAATTATTGCCCTCACTGAGCAGCTGACAGGCTTGTGTGGTGACGGCAACTGGCTGTAATCCTGAAATGACGGATTTGAAGGGAAGCTATGCAGTAATTTGTGACAAAGTAAGTGAACATAAACGTCCACGCTGAGATACATGAGAGCAGTGTGTCGTCATGCCTGTGATGCGTGGGTTTGAGTGGGCATCACTATTCAAGTCATAAATTGAAAAATTCCTGCTGCGTGTCCATTTGGTGTTTACTTTCCATTAATCAATAAAATGTTCAATTTACTTTTTTTTGCAACAGTATATTTTATTTTTTGCATGGTAGGTTTTGTTTATCTCACAGCTTTGTTTGCCCTGAAAGGAGCTGAAGCCGGCATATTCACAGACAGGTCATGAAGATAGTCGCTTTGTTTGACTGTTACCCATAAAAACCCAGAATGCCCCTGGCTTGCAATTTTTTTTTTCCCTTTTCAGCCAAGTCCTTAAGTCTTAAAGCTTCCTGCCTGTTATATTTCCTCCCCATCAATATGTCACCTAGTTCCGCTACGGCAGGATGTCAGCTTAATGCAACTCTGGGGTTAAGAAAACACCGTCTTCGCCCGCTGACTGATAGCCTGTCGGCGCTCTCACAGAAAAAGTTTAGAAATTTGATCCACCTGTCATCTCGCCTCTGATTATGAATCTCTTCCTCTTGCTGCTCCGAGGTCCATTCAGATGCATTCTAGCTTGACCTCGGCCGGGATTGGTTACTTTGATGAGAAAACGCACCTCCGATCCCTTCGTCTGGGAGAGAATCCAGCTCGTCTTGATGTAAACAACTGGGCTCAGAGTTCAGCTCGCCAAAATAGACGCCACATCAGAGAAAACCCTGTAATCTGATTTTACTTATAGAAGTCATACAGCACAGATTAAAGCACCTGGATCGTGGTGATATAAGTCTTTTGCGTGTTAGTAAGCCCCGCCTCCATGGTTCTCTTTGTTTTACTGTTTCTTTCAGACAGGTACACCAAAAAGGAGAGGATGTGTTTCTTGTCTTCACCCTCTCGGTGACCTGCAGATGACCCCCTGAGTGAACTGCATTAGCTTTTGGGTGGTCAGGCTGACATGTGTGTGTGTGAGAAGTGGGTAAAAGAGAAAAAAGGGGTGGGGGTTTCATGCTCTCCATTAGGGTTGTTTGGGTTATGGGGTTAACTCAATGAGGCTAAGTAAGTTTGAGCTGTGAAGCACATCAGCAGACTCGCACATGCACAATTGCAAATGTCCAGCTAAGACGTAATAAAGTTAGCGGGGCTCTAATGCATCACGCTGCGTTTGTTTATTGTGACGCTGGGTTTGTAGAAAAATGGAGGCAGCTCTTGGTCTTGAAAGGTTTCACTTTATTGCGGTCAAATTACGGTTTCCAAACTGAAGGAGTACCTACCATATTTTTTGAACTATAAGTTGCTCTGAAATATAAGACGCAACAGCCAAAAATGCTCAACAAAGAAGAAAAGAAATTGCATATTAGCCTTATATTATGTTATTGCACTTTAGGGAAAAATTTATTAAACAAAATATAGAAACAAGAATCAAAATTTTGCCTTAAAAGGATAATCGAGTCATGTATATCCTTTCAAATTATTTTATCAGTTAAATTCTTCATCCTCTATGTTGTTTGAAACATGTTTCGGTGTAAGGTGCATTCATACACCGAACTAGGGCTGGGTTGATTGCATCGAATAAGTAATTTAAAGCAATTAAAGCTTAACGGATCAATAATCGATTCATAAAAACAGAAATTGATTTAGCACATAAAGCTAAAGTCTGCTAGCTCGATGCTAACGTTTAATAGAATTCCCCATAGTAAGGCTAATGCTAACGCTTGGTCGACCTAAACATACATTACTGACTGAATGAACATCTTTATAAACTCACAGATATAAATTTTCCAAACTATTTTAAGGAAATATTTTTTTAAAGTAACCATTCGTGGTCTACTACACAGTTCTTTTGCTCATACTTTCTTCTTCTTCTGGAATAAGGTGTACTTCTACAGCATGATCTCACCTAGTGTCCAAACTGAAACTCCCTCCAGGAGAAGCAGAACAATGTTTACAATGTTAATGATCTGAACATTTTTGTTAGAACTTCTCCTTTTTAGAATCCATGTAACACTTTATGCAATTAACAATCTCATTATTTCACTAATACATTTCACAGTATGTGGACTGTATCAGATAAATATAAATATATTCAAAACATATAGTATATTATCAATGTATTTCTAAACAAACGTGTGAGCTCAAAATTAAATTGAATTGAGGTTAGGAAAAAAAATCTGAATTCAATCAATTCAAGCTCTTGTGAATTGAGTCATTTCTGGAAATTATTATTGATACCCATCACTATACCGAACACATTGTGGTAGTTGCAAATTGAGGCGATCTGAAGTCCTGTGCCGTGATTGTGGCAATAGGCCCAACACAGCATTCTGGGAGCAGCTTGATTTGAGCGGCGAGCAGCAAAAGAGGGTGAGAATCTGTTGCGTGAATCGGGTTTTCGATGTGAATGCAACTTAAGACTGAGCAGTGCTTCCTATCAATAGCAAATACTATTGATACACACACTACAGTGCCTTCTACTTAGCAAGCATTGAAAAAAAAAACAAAAAATCCCATATACCGTATATCTTCCAGTTGTGGCTAGTCTCTAATTGATGGTGTCTCCAATAGATACCAGATCTAACAGTTGTTCATTACTGCTAGATGACAGTCTCTATTAGTAGCCGGGCTCCTTTAAAATCCTTCCCCTAGTGTTGTGATCCAGTGCAGCGTTGATTCAATTTAGCTTTTAAAATTTGTGCGGTGGCACGGGTCAAAGAACATTCTGGTGAGGAATCTGCACGAGATTTTGGGATTGATCCTAAACATATCCGAGAATGTCAAAGCAGATCAGTGATAGAGAAAGAGTCAAACGATTTTCCGGTGGGGGTCCAAAGCAACGAATTAGAAGACCTGGTTTGAACAAGGATTACTGAGCAAAGACGGAAAGGTTCAGAAAAATGATCCACATTAAAGTGAAGAGGATTTTTGATTCAGAGATTAATGGTGGTTCACAGAGAACAGAAACGTCCCCAGCCAGTGCTGATCAGAACATAATACAATGTTCTAATCATTTTAATAAACCCTAAAATGGCAGAAATCTTGGTCCAGTTTTTTTTTTTTCTCTGCTGTTCTGCTATAAGAAATACTTGGTGCCATATAAATCCGGCCGGGCACAAACCACAATTAGTAATTTTTGAACGGTTAGCACTTCCATGTTTTGAAAAGGACGCAACAATACAGCACCGTACAGCTTTCAGCCCATTTTTCCATGTGTTGCTTCCACTTGGCAGCAAATTCTTTTAGCTTTCCAACAGCGTTTTACTCTGTTTACAGATAGTGTCTGATTTATGATGGCTTTTCTTTGTTGTGATTGTTTTGTTGAGAAACAGGAGGGAAAGATGGAACTTCCAGCTGCTTTAGATGCTTGGGAGTCCTGGGAGTCCTGGCCCGGCTGCCCTACCGGCTGGACCAGCCGAGCGGGCATGCGCCGTTGAGGGTCGCAGCAGGGGGTTGATGGGGCTGCAGAGGCTGGGCCACAGAGGCCACAGATGCCTTAAATGACTTGGCATGATGGGATAGCAAAGGTTTAGAGGCACGATTCGCTAGTAAATCAAAACAGTTTTTCAGTGAAATTTGAGCATGTGTTGTATTTGACAATGAACCCAGGAGAAAAAAGGAAGTGAAGAAAACAAAGCAGCACACTGAAATATCGTGAGGGAGTCATTTGTGAGTGAAACCAAGAGATTATAAATTATGTTTTTTTCATTTTGAAAGATTGTTGATAGGTGAAAATAAAGGTGTAATAGACCCAATACACATTGCTTTTGAAACATCAATGATATATGCCGGAAAGATGACACCATCAGGTTCCTTTTTGTAATCTTTAAGTTAAGTAACACTATTTTTGTGTTTATATACAATGTATTTCAATCAAAATAATAATGTCCTTATTTTACTAAGCATGTTTTTTTCTTAGTGATGCTAATTCAAGCGAATCCCCCCAAAATGCTGTTTCATTTTCCCAGTTAAAACCATCTCAAGCATTATAGTTTGTTTAATGTGCACCATTGGACACTGGAATTATGGGACTATGTTTTAAATACATTCAAAAATAATCTAGGCTGATGTGAAAAGCTTTTTCTAATCTTGTTTTTGATTTGATTTGATTTATTTATTTACACACATAAGAAAAGACAAGTAAAATTAATTAAAAAAAAAAAGTAAAGTAAAATCATGTGATGGTGTGTTACAGAAATCCTTGTGGGCTTATTAAAGATGTCAAAAAATAAAATAAAATAGAGTAAGTAAACAAAGAAAACAATTGAACAATCTAATGCAGAAAACCAAATAACTGACATAACAATTCCAAATCAAATTGATTTTATGAAAATTAAGTTGGCAAACATTTATTTTTTTATTTAAACAAAATCAAATCCTGCTTTACTTTGAGATTAAAATCTTATTTAGATTATATTTATTTATTCTTGTCATCAAGAACTCACACTCATTTAATAGTTTGCCTTTGCTGCGGTTTTTAATTCTTTTTAATAACCCAATCAAAGGAAAATTTAGTTTTTTGTTTTTTCAACATGTTCTTGAACCCCTTTTGTTACATGATGAAGGACATATATTAAGAAAATAAAGCCTAAAATGGAGTTTCTGAGGATTTCCTAATTCAAATGCTAGAAAACAGGAGCAGACGGAAAAATGCGACACGCCACAAGCTTCCTGCTTCACTCCATTCTGATCATAGACAGTACATAGAGAAATGGACCGACCATTCCCTCCCCCTCGTTCCAAATAGGAAGTACTGGTCCCAGAAACTCAAAATCCCGTAGACCTCTATTGACAAATAAACAGCTATTACTCAGTCATTCTGTTTGTCAGAATTACCATAGTTGATCTGGCGTGTCTTTTTAACATGGTCTTGCTATATTTTCTCTATCGCTAGTTTTCCAAGTTATATACTGGCCAATCAGACACCTCAATAAGAGAAGGCGGTGCTTGCTGGTCCCTTCTCAAACACTCATTTGAAATGTTTGATATACAGATTCTCGAACCAATCACTTCTTGATAACATCGTTTGGTCCCAAAATGACGAAATCTGGTGATATCTGTAAAGCAGAAATATATAAATACATCTCATTGGAACCCAAGCTAACAGCCTTGTTTGTCCATGTTTTATTCATGTCAATGATTGTGATGCATCCACTTGTAGTCGACTAGATCCATGTACGTCTTTGTTTTCAAAACTGTACGACCGGATATCTCTCCTAACTATTTTTGTTGCAGCGATAATGTTAGGTTGGGGGTTATGAGGGGCTGTAAGCTAGCAGTAGGGTTGGGCACCGAAGTTCGGTTCCAAGTAGGAACCGTTATGATTTGCGCGGTTCTACCGAAACCGAAAGATGCGGCTGCAAACGGTGCCGGATTTCGGTTCCAAAGTTCATTGAAGTTTCATTTGTCTATGGACATGTCAATCACTTGTACTCCCTTCTGATTCTTTACGATTCAGCCTATCTATTTACTTTCTTGTGTTCGTGGGCGGGCTCATATAAAACCGCCGAGATGGTCAGCTTCCGCAACGTCGGTGGGCGGGACTTTCGCTGTGAATAGTGGAGTTTCCGCAATTTTTAAACAACGCTGGAGCCCCATCCCAAAATGAAACAATGAATCGTTTCCTCCTTGTTGGGCTGCTAATAGCAGAAAGCTCGGCTCGGCTCATCTGCTGCGCTTTGCAGCCATGTGATTGACATTTATCTTCCGCCTTATTTTATTGAAATAAAATATTGCTTTTGCCCAAAAACAACTGCAAATAAATGCCACATTCCTGATTTAATTTAATAAAATGTTAGGCTAAAATTTCCAGGACGTTTAAGTTTATTTAAGACGGAGTTTTATATTATGCTTTATATTACGTGCGCACAGCTGCACGGCAGGAGGGAGTCTGCGCTTGTTTGAAGCCGTTCTGCTTTGGATTTAGGAAGATAAAGGCATTATTTTTTATTACTGAAGTACCGCAATAAGCACCAAAAGGGAACCGAAACCGAAACAAAAGAACCGCGGTAGCACCGGAACCGCATCAGATCCCATCGGTGCCCAACCCTAGCTAGCAGGGGAGACTGTAAACAGATAGATGATGGGAAGTGTGGAATGGTTCACTCTGTACAAACGGTCATGTGAACAACTCAGTGGTGGATTTTTACTGAACTACTGTGGCTCCACGGAAATCATGTCCTAGAAAATGACAGTTTCTTTGATTTTGGCTAAAGCGCCATAATTCTAATTAAAAGAGCACTTTGCATGCTTTAACAATAGATCAAAAGATGATCAGAGTGGGACTTTAAGAGTTTCCTGTAAGCCAAAATACAGATAAAATGTAAAAATGAATGTATTCAAAATAAAGAATCTATTAACCATGAATACTGAAACAGTTGATAAATCCATTACTCAAAGGGAAACTATAAGAAATGTTTGCTTGAATAAAAAGTAATAAAGAATTTCTCCGTGTAGACACCAGTAAAAACAATTTTTCAATGCTTGTTGGTGTTTTCATGTATAAACACTTTAAATCTGAACGAGTTCCCGAGCACTAAAACCCCCAGCGTGGAATGCCACACAAACATAGGTGATCAGGTGGAACTCAGGAGGGAGAGCCACAAGCCAAACTAGTCCCTTTTAACTTTCTAAAGACTTTTTAGCATTTGTTCTGCACACTTACCTACGCAAACACTACGGGGCCACAGTGACTGGGGTCCCATTTCAGGCCCAGCATGGAGCCAGAGAGCTCCTCAGCTGTAAAATGAGAGCGCCGGAGTGCGGTGTGAAAATGGATTAGGCTCGCTGAGATAAGGGGAGTCCTCAGCGAGCCGTGCACACTTTCAATGGGGGGAAAGAGCTGCTGTACAAATTGTTTTTGGTACATTAAGTACCTGTTACTTTATTTCACAGATGGAAAACAATAACACAGGCTCTGGGGTTGGAACCACTGCTGTGCTAGGTTAGGCTCACCTAGCGCCCTCAGAGTTTGCCCCTTTTTTCTTAATATGCAAAGTGATCTTCATAAGTACAAGTGACTGAAGGACTTCAGCGGATTGACAAACACAACTTATGATGATAAATGACGACGTGTTGGGCTGCTAGCCACAGCTTTCTGAGGGAAATCATACAGAATATCCAGGTTAATAAAAAATAAAATAAAATAGGGTGACTGTTCCCTCTCAGTAAACAGGGCAGGGATTTTTCATTAATAGCCCCGCTGCTGCACCAAGGCCACCCAAATTAAATGAGTGTGTCAGATCCTGGATGATTTATACATTTGGACTGATCTAACAGCTCTGAGGAACAGCTATGACACCCTGACAAGCCAACAATGGATATGAAAAATGAGCCAATACCACGCCGCTAAATCTGAGACTTTCAAAGCCAAATGCATGCATAGAATTGAAACCTCTGACATACTCGCAAGTATAATGAAAATAAAGTGGAGAAAAAAAATTCCCATAAGAATCTCGGCACAGTTTTAGCTAAATCATTCAGTGTTTATATGAATGGAGTGATGGAGACAAATTGGTCCGAGTGGAGTGTGGCGGTACTTTGCTTTTCTGATGTCTTTTTGTGGCTGCAAGGAGAGCACATCACTTTACAGCTAAATGAGATACCAGGCCTATTTCTGAGCTTTGACTCAATAGGAAAATGTCAAATCAAGTTAGCGCTGATGGCGTCTCAGCACACCTCTGTTCCCTTTCTGTTTCCATCAAATTCCAAATACATATGCAGTTCATTGCACCTTCTCTTTCTGGTGACTTTAAACGAAGAAAATATATTGCTTTATTTGAAAAAAAAGGGCAAATATTTGTTAAAATACAAAAGCTGGGAGTGTGATTATGGTGTGAGGAAGGCCTTTCTAACTTGTTAGATGAAGTGATATAAACCAACATGATGGGTTGGAACATTTTTGCTTTTCTTAGTGTTGTCCTTTTACCCTCTCATTCTCTGTCTGATGAAAAACTGGCGTTCCTCAGAGCTCAGCAGATTTAGAGGAAACAATTACCAGTCCGGTGATCTCTGCTTCTCCAGTCCCGCCGATAAACACCCAGTGCCCTGAGGTGGGGTCAGAAAATGATACAGTTTTAAATGGGTTAAATTTCATTGTTTTCTCCGCCTGACCCCGCCACTTTTCCCTCAGAGGTTTATTTCACAAAGTGCGACCACATTTTTTTGTTTTGATGGGGGCAAAAAAAGCAGAGAAACAATAAAGAATATGAAAAGCCAATCTTCACAGAACATTAGACATCACAAAACAACCCTAAGCTATGATTGGATATATCAAAACTGACAAGTAAAAGTTGGTTGCTGAGTGTCTGCTGATTGGACCATACTTCACTGGGAGAACACACCTCATGCTTGCTTTTACAGTGCACTAGACCCCACTGCACAAACTTATAGCTAGATTGAACGAGCAAGGCATTACTTATTCTATCTACATGGTGGATCAATCCATTTAACCACGAAAACGTGACTAATTTTGGAAAATGTATTTTGAGCATTTCACAGAAAAAATGCTGTTGTGTGTTTTGGTGTTTTAACATGGTCTTTTCATGATGGAAGGCATATGTAAAGAAAAAAAGGTTGACGTCATGAAATGGGCGGCGCCCACAAGGAGCAAAAGGCGAAACCTCAGAGAACGAGGTATTTTACTTATATTTAGGGAAGGAGATCATGAAAATAATTCATTTTTAATTAAACAATGTTTGTTGGTCTACCAAAGGTAATATATATTCACATATATGAATACATATCACTCTGAAGGGCTTAGAATATCATGATATAGTTCCTTTAACATTTAGAAACTTGTGAAACTTGTAATTTAACATATTGAGAATCCTAGAGTAAACTTTTTTTTTTTTTATTAATTAAATTTTTTTATTTTTCTCCAGCTTGTCATATATTAATAATAGGGTACAATGCAGTTAGCAGCATGTGTGACATCTCAGGTTTCTAACAACATGACATAGATTATGGCTCAGACTCAGTGCTAAATCACTGTATGAATATTTACCTCAGCAACGCTCCTAAACTGGGTTAAAAAAGAAATTTACATATTTTCATACATTGCTAAGTTTTTTATGGGATTTAAAATATTTAACATTTAAATTTGTTTGTATTTGGATTTTTTAAAGAACTATTTAAGTTTGTATCGAATGTCATCAATCAGAGTTAGTCATATATTTGGACGCCATTTTTTCAAACTCCAGTAAAAAGGTCTTTATAATTCTTATTATTAATGTTATAAGACTATGATTATCAGGGACAGATGTGAAATATAAAAGCAAGAGTCACCGAATAGATCCCTGTGGCACTCCGATTTATATTATCTTTTAAAATAATATAAAATATTCACCCCAACACTAATGTCAAGTCATATTTTTTCATAGAAGAAATATATTGTTTTACAATTTTACCAGCTATAGGAAATATGTAGGATTTGACATTGACTTCACTTTCTTAGCTGTGCTTTAAACGCTACGGTGGTTCATGTACTGGAAACAGAAAAGGAATGTTTTTCTTTTTTGTTTCTGAGAAAGACTGGTTAGCGATGAGAAGTTGAGAAATGACACTGAAGCCTGTTTGGTCATGTAACATTTAGTTATGACGAGCACAGAGTGATAGAATCATCTGTAATTTGTGTCTTCATCCCCAGCAAGTGAAAGGAATGGATAGGGGGAAAAAAAGGAGATGAAAAATAGGCCATATGCTTTCATAGAGTCAGACACTTGAGCCGCAGAGAAGGCCAAGCACAGCACAGCCCGGAGTGATTGAATGATCCCATTCGGGGCTTTTTGTTAGACACCAGGCAGCGATGTATGAAGATTGATACACAAGTGCTCAACTCGCTTTGCTGGATCATCAAACGGATTGATATTATACTCCAGCCAAGGATGAAGACAAAGTAAGTGTTATCATACTCAATACTGAGGCTTGTCAGAGGCGGGAAATCATCTCGTGTCACTGGTCGCGGGAGCATTTTGCAGACTGTCTGGAGAATTTATCTCAAAGATGTGGTGCTCTATGACAGGCTGCAGTCTACAGTGGGAATCCCAGCTGCACCATAAAGATCGCAGCTCTAAGTTGAATTATTGCGTCCTTCTTTATCATACGTTTGTTTCACAACTTGCATATTTGTCCCCACAGACACTGTAAATCCCTGGTCTTTCTTTCAAGAGCCATTTTACTGTCATTTAAAAAACATTATTCATGATCATTTTATGTGAGAAATTCACACATTTAATAATGTTATATTCTCTACTTCCTTTTATACAGCTAAAGTGTCTTATGCTGCTCCAGGCGAGAGAAGGAACGACCCACTCCAATGGAAATGTGTTTTTAGAATGTTCTTCTTCTCATGATGGAGGACATGTATAGAGAAAAATCTGATTAAAGCTGCATTTCACAGTATTTTTTTTAATTTATCTTGTGAGAAACCAAAAAGCTTGTAACTCCCATGTACAAACTACAATCGGCCACTTTTTAATGCATCCACCTACATACAAATAGATCCATGTACGTCTTCTCATCTGAGCTGGTATCTGTATCAAAACTGTACGGATAAATAGTTCCAATATTTTTAAACATTTTTAGACCAATAATGCTAGCTTATGATTGTGAGTGGCTGTAAGATAGTGGGAGAGAGTGAAAACAAAGGGATGATGGGAAATGAGTGCAGGCTTACTCCACACCAACAGGTCCTCCCACAACTCAGAGGTGAGTTTCTAATAAATTACTGCCGCTTTGCATAAAATAAAACAGCAAAGGTCTCTTAATTTTGGCTAAGTCATAACCAAAAGACCACCTGGAATGCTTTTAAAATAGCTAAAAAGATGATCGGAGTCAGACTTTAAACATTTAGGTATCTAAGTTTTCCTGGTCTTTAGTGTCTTTATGTGATGCTAAATCCACAATCATCAAGTTTTTTTTGTTTGTTTGCTTTTACAAAACTTTGCATCACTTACCTCAAAGTAAACCTTTTAAACTTCCATCCCATATCATAAGGTACACCTTTAATGAATGCTCTATTTTCAAACTTGGAAGGCACATTAAGTGAGACAAAAGAGTCAGAGATAAGTTAGACTTTATTCAATTTGTTCACAGTAACTCTAGAGCCTTCTTTAGACACGCTACACATTAGCATGTTCACAATGCAATACAATCCCCTAAAATGTCTTCAATTCCTGCAAATGTTGTCATTCTTCCTCACATTCTGACATGAATTTAGGATAAGGATTTTTACTTTGCTATTATGTCTTCTTTACTTGTTTTCTTTGCTATTGCAAGACACCAGAGTCATTTCTGATCAAGAAGAAACTCACTAGTTGAAATAAAGTAACCTCAAGTTGAAATGTAATTATTGTGAAATTTTGCACATTAACAGTTTTTGATTCTCAAAATGAAATAATTTAATTTTTTTATGGGTGGGATTTTCCAACAATGTCTGACTCCCAACACAAATGGTCTTGTTTCTATTTGGCAAGTTTTCCTTCTGTGGGACGTTCTGAACTCCTGATATTGGGACATATTGGACTGTGAAAAGGAAAACTAGACCAAAAGGGGGCAGTAAAACATGCAGCAGGGTTATTTGTCTCAAAATTAACCTGGTTAAATTGGTGGGGTTGCAAATAGACTTAACAACACAACTTTTGAAATTTGGGTTCCATTAAATAGTGAAACAGAAAGGATGCAGTCAGAGTAAATCAAGTATTGTGTGGTCTGAGTCTTGGTCATCCTGACCTGTTCTTGTGATTAGAGTCTTTGGGACATAATGCAGTAAACACAACTGTAAACCAGAAAAAACAAACATTGCATAGTTTGTAACTTTAATTGTTTAATAATCTAAAATAAAATACATAAATTACATTTTTGTTTTCTAATGGTGATTTTCAAACATTTTTAATTTAAAGCCCGACATACTGTTCCCTTTAAACCAACCAAAAGTATCACATGTTGCAGTACTTCAAATGACCACTTAAAAATGGAGGTTTTGGGTGTCCCGAACTCGTCATTTTTTGACGTGCTGTCTGTTAAAGCAAGGCTCCGGGGCGTGGACTGCACCAGTACCCTAACCTGAACCTTAAATCAGTACCGGACGAGGATCGGTACCAGGCTTTGATTGGTACTGGTACCAGACGCGGACTGGGCTAGGGTTAGGGTACTGGGTTATGGTAGCGGCATCGGCCGGGCCCCAAGATTCGGTTTGCATCCGGCACCACGTCCAGTAAAACGACAGTACCCCTGATTTAATTGGAAGAGCCAGCACATCAAAAAGGACGAGCTGGAGAAACCCAAAACATTAAAAAAAAGAGATGCGGAGGAGTTTTTAACCATGCGTCAAAATCTGATGACATGGGAATGAAAATGTGTAGAAGTTGCAATTAGGATAATCACTTTTTTGGCTTTTTTTTTTTTGGGGGGGGGGTTGAATCTTTATTCATAACAGGTGGAGCCTTTTTTAATAACCATCTGTGTTAATTTTAGATTTTCAGAAACCTTATTTGTCTTAAACTGTCTCTCTCTCTCTGTCTCTTTTTTTTTAAACATTTTTGATAATTTGTTGACTGTATTTTTCCAAGCTGGAGTTTAATATTTATTTAGTAGATCTAAATTTCATTTATTAACACCAACAGTTTTATAAATGAAGAGGAGCAAGACAAAGAAAACCTTATGGTATATGTTCTGTTGTGTAAATATTTAAAACAATAAATGAAAAGCTTCAGTAATAAAAAGTATTCATAACAAAAGAACTATCATGCAAATGTTTGATTAAAATATTATATTAAAGAATGGTTTGTACTGGAATAAATGTAAAAAATTCTGCAATTCTCAGACTCCCCTGAATGCATTAAAGCATTTTTAACATACTAACCATCATTTTTGCAAAGTTATGGTAAAATAAAGGTCTACAAAAAATCTGATTAGCGATGGAAACCCCCTCGCTCTCTGTTTCCACATACAGACTCCTGCTAGCTTACAACCTCAGTTTGAGTTTATTAACAGATTAAAGTCGGAAAAATTTGAATTAAATTAAAAAAAAAAACCTTTACTTATCTTTGAGGGTTAGCTGAAATCCCATGAAAGCAGCGAGAGGTCTGCAGTATTTGTGCAGAACTGAAGAGAAAATGTGACAATATGAGCAGAAAAAAATGAAGAGCACCAGAAAAAGCAAAGCTATAACAAGTCTACATCTTAACAGTTGTTACACTTGTGAGGATTGCACAGTTAATTTGAATTTTAATCATGTTCTGAGTTGTTCTCATTGACAAGAATTGTTAAGCAAGCATTTTATGCCAGTAAAACTCCCATTTAGCAGTGATCATTTATGTTTTCCCCACCTCCAGAAGCTTCCTGATGGGGTTTTCTTAAGACCAGGAGAGACAGGGCAATATAAGTGTGTTCCTGTATCTATGCAGGGGTTTTACGTGCATTGTAAAGCTGTCATTTACCTTAGCGCCTGTTGTGCCTTCCTTGTCGCCGGGCTCTGTAAAAGCCATGCAGGGAAATAGCAGCCGGCCATTGCACTTATGTATATTTCTCTTTACATTCATCATTTTTACATGTGCTCCCCCGGAGCCGTAAGAACTGTCAGCGAGACTTACAGCTTTTCATCTTCATATTGAAATTCCATGGAAGGGTTGTTGTCATCATACTTGTATATTCACGTCTTTTGTTGTTAAAAGTTGAAGGGAAAATCAACAAACAAGGACACATTCAGTCCAGGAGGTGTGCTTGACCCAGGAGGAGAATGCAGTCATTTGGTCTTGGTTGGATCGCTCACTGAGCATGTGTGTGTGTGTGTGTGTGCTACACAGGGATGTCTGGTGAGCGCACGTTTGAGTTAAGGGCTCTATCAGGGGACAAACTTCTTCAGCTGAACAAAACCACATGATCCATCAACCTTTTTAGCTGTTGTCAGGACCAGTTTACGTGATGATGATTTGATGCTTGGGCACTAGGTCTGGTTCTCACTCGCTCAGATTGAGCTATATAGTAAGAGCTGGAATCTCTGGGATCAGTGAGCTGCTGGGATGCAGCCATCAGACACCCACTACAACAATGTGTCACTTAGGAGAACATTGGTAAGGCTGGCTCTTTGTTCACATTTATGTTCCTTTCAAAATAAAATCTTACAAAACTGCAGAAAACTCTCACTGTTTTCAATAGTTGAAAAACTACCCAAAACCTGTTTGAGACACTGCCATGATGACCTTATGAAAACAAATATATGTGTATTTGATTTTTATTTTTTATTTTATATATATATAACTATGGCTTTAGGTCATTTAACAAGAATTCATATCTAAGGTTTCATATTAAAAGAAAATAACTGTTTACTCATGTTCTTCAGACACTGTAAACCATTTGCTAAATGTTTAGATGAACCAGAACCTTTGACTCTACAAACATAATCAGGGAGTGAAAAAAACACAAAAAAAGATTTCTCCCAGTAGTTTTGCAGTATTAAGTAAAAGACACTGTATGAAAATGATACTTTACTAACAAAATGCACATAAAAACACCGTACTTGTCCTTGTAAAAAAAAGTAGACACTTTCATTTTAAAATCTAAATTTTCCACCTAAATTATTTTTAAAAGGATACAGTTAGCAAAACCTAGATTTTACTAACTGTAACACATACATTTGTTTTAGCCATATTAGTTTGTTTTTTGTGTTGCAAACAAGGTTGGGAGTTATAGGTGAAAGTGGCTAACGTGTAGAGTCACTTTCACAGTTTTATTTTCACATTTTTATCGGGTTGATAAAACTGTGACTGAAAGACAAAGTTATCTCTGACTCTTTTGTCTCACTTGATGGTTCAGTATGCCTTGTAAATGAAATAGGTTCAAAAATACACCATTCATTGAAGGTGCACCTTATAATCTGGTGCACTCTATAAAAATATGGTAGTTTCACATTACAGTAAACTACAATGTAAACACAGTTTTTCTTTTAAATTAAGTATTTAAAGCAAAAACATTGACTTTTTTTTTTTTTCATTTTAACCCTTTAACACCTGAGGCGTTGCTGGCGTTGTTGGTTGAACACAAAAATCTTACTGTAAGGTATCAACCATTAACACCATCAACGTCATTCCAGTACTGGAATGACGTTGATGGTGTTAATGGTTGACACCTTACTGTAAAGCAAAGAACATAAACACTGAAGCTCTAGTGTGTGTTTCAGGGTTAATATGATTTAAAATCTTTATTTGATTTATAATTATTTTTGTGATTTTTTTTTTTTTTTACGGAAAGTATAGCATTCAAAATACAAAGATGAATAATCTTCAGTTTTGTCCAATCACATGTGGTTTTAAAGCAGTGAGTGTGTTGTGTTTTTGCTGCGCTGTGTAATAGTGTAATAATTCAGTCCCCTGTAAACTGGCCGGGGAGGCTGTGTGTAAATGAGGCGGTTCTGCTGCATTAGCTTCATAACGCTGTAATCCCTTCTCCATAAACCATTATATACACACCGCAACATTTCTGATTTATGGGGGTTACGGAATCAATGGGAAAAAATTAATGCTCGCAAAATGTCCCAGGGACAAAATTGAGCAGATTTTAATTGTGATTTCATTCGAGTGGCTGTTAGCCAGATGATGAATGGTAGCTAACCTTCCACTCAGCCAAGCACTGGAGAGAGTCTTTAATATGACAATTAAGTGTCTGTCTTGTAGATTTTATTGTATCTTTCCCTCTTGCAGACGACTCTGCCCTCCCCCCTTCAGCTCCCACCCACCCCTCTTTTTTCTGTTCCTATCACCCCTCTCTTGATATAACTTCATCTGTACAGTGCAGCTTTTGTGCAGATTAAATTGAGACTCCGGTTTTCTCCATCTCACAGCACTTACTTATGTTTTATGACACGCAGTAAATCAATTTTATGTTGGTATTGATTTCTGCCCCCCCTCTTATTACCCTCTTACTGAAATCGACACAAACCATTTTGCCTTTTGCTCCACGAGTCTTCCCACTCTTGTCTCGGTGGTGACCTTAAGCTTAAGACACAAACACATCCATGTGTGAGGCAGCAGTGATCACAGAAGGAAAAAAAATAGAGTATCTCTGTAGAAATGATCAGAACAATATTTTCTTTTTGTTTTTCCGATAAACAGATTTTGTTGCATTTTCTTGTCCTTGAATCACACTTGGCAAGATAAAAGTTTAAAAATCATTTCAGCAGTAAAAGAATTAATTTCCTTGAGTAAAAAGGGAAAATATGGTTTGGAGGGGTTTAAGTTTCACCTTCATCGTTGCAATTAACATTGCTTTTCGTACCGTAGAAGGGCTCTCTCCTTATTTTGTGTTTAATCACAAGTATTTCTGCAAGCTGAGCCAACCAGACTGAAGGCCGACATTAAAGAATTCAAGCATTATGAGCTGGATGTCATTGAATAGAAAAAAATCCCTCAAAGTAGAAACAGTTAAACAATCAAGAAAAGAGAGAAAAGAAATGACACACATAGAAAATGTTCAAACAACAGTTTTCTTCAGTATGTTGGTTTAACTGGAAAGTGCATGGGAATAAATGCAATAAGAGCGGGCTTTATCTCAATCAATCTCTCCCTGGCTGTTGGCAGGTGCCCAGGCTTCCCCAGTGTTGGCTCCATCAGGACTCCCAGCAGAGAGCTAAGCAGGAGCATCAATGTGGCCATTTAGAGCGCGGCCTGTGCAGATGCAGTGGGAAGGTCGGGCCTTTGTGTGGCCCTCCTCCCTCTGCCCTCTCACTTTACCCTCCAAGACGCGCTCCACATCAAAGTTGTTATTGAGGCTCCTCAACCGGAAATCCTGGTTTGGCAGGGAAGCGAGGTCTTTAAGTAAAGAATGACAGCCTTGACCTGATTTCAGCAGCTAAATCAGCCCGCCAACAGCCGCGAGGAAGATTAATACTTCTGAGGACTGTGTACACCTGCTCCTGAGCAAGCCACCAGTACACGGAGAATGGATTCACAACCAAAAAAATAGAAGACCTAAACAGACTGTTTATCTATTTTGTTCATTTAAGTTAGTCATAATCTGAATTCTTTCCCCTACACCTACGGCTTCTCCCTACCACTATTTAAACCTCCAAACAGAGAGTTATGGAAAAATACTGTCTTCAAATCCGAACGTCACTCCCACTCGATGACATCATCAATAGTCGCCATCAGCTGCGTTAGCGCGAAGCTGCAGGCGCTCTAAAATACATAACATCGGTTTTATCACTTTAAAAGATCATTCTAAAAAAATCTTTACTTATATGTAAATGTTGACTTCTGTGCTTTAGAACAACACAACGCGGTTCACCCTTGCGTTAGTCCCTCCTTAGCAAGGGTTAGCGCTTAAAAAACTATTTCAGACAACCCTACCCCTTCAAATGCCCCAACAATAGGAGGGGTATTTAGAAGTCGTAGGGGTAGAATTTGGATTCGGCCATTGTATTGGGATTTCTATAAACTAAAGACTAAAGAAAAACTAAAGACATATGTTGTTAATAAAGGTTTATCTAAATATATGGTGGTGTAGTGGCTAGCACTCTGGTTTCAACGTGAGAAGGTCCTGATTCCAATTCCGACTGGGTGCTTGTGTGGAGTACGCATGTTCTCCTCATGCATGTGTGTGTTTTCTCCTGACACTCCGGTTTCCTCAGGTTATCTCACGACCGTCATTCTGCCTGTGATAAGGTTAAATAAGCTAAAAGTTTTACTAATAAACATTAATTAAGTAGAATTAACGAGTTTAAATGAATTAAGATTCTGTGCAGAAAGAATATTTTTATTTTTGTAGTGAAGTAGACTGAAACAAGCTATCTTATAGAGAACGTGTATCTAAGTCAGTGGTCCCAGAGATTAGAACAGTTGGCCGCAAAGAAAAGACAATTATTACCAATTTTTTTTCCATTTTATTACAAATCTGATTATGAAAGAAGATTTATTTTGAAAAACTACTAAATTCTCCAGTACATCTGACTCATTTTTGACTCATGTCAACTTGCTCAGTCACGCGTCAAAAATCCATCTGTTACTTTCTTAAAGCGGCCACAAAGACCGCTCAATCGAAACACACAAGCTACCTAAGTAAAAAAAAAAA
>NC_050527.1:31081480-31089095 GCF_002922805.2 Oryzias melastigma
AAGTTTATTTTGAGAAAAAACAGTTTATTTTGAAGAAGAGCCTTCAAGTTCCACTTTAAAACAAAAGAAATCTGCATTTAAAAGAGAAAAACTTGGAGTCTTTACTCCAAATATGGATTTATTGCGACAGTTGACCATAATAATAATAATGCATAATACTCAACAACCAGCTGCCTAATGTTAGATGGTGCTGCTAACGAAGTTGGTCAAATGGTGGATTGATGTTTTTGATTATATTTAGAAAATATCAGCTTTGAGGCTAATTTTTTGTATTTAACAGTTTCACCTTAAAAGTCAGTTGAGGCTAAAAATGGCTTAGAATTCTTTAGCTTCCACTTTGACAGTTATAGGTTAAGGCAAAATCTATATCACGTTTTAATGGTTCCTACACAAAATCTAGTGTAAAACTAAAGTTTAAATCAGATTCAATGAAGTTAAGGGGAAACCAGAAGCCTATGAAAATTGAACTTCAGCCTTGTACTTGCCGGTTTTGTGAAAATATTGTCTGATTTTAACAAGGTCTGTGGCCTAAAAAGGTTTAGAACCACTGATCTAAGTTATCCAACTGAGTTTCAGTAAGATTCTTTCAGGCCTTGGTAGCAGCAAAAGCTAAAGACAGGTGGAAAAGGGAGGGAGGAGACAGAGACGGCTGACTGAATGGAAACTGCAGATCGTAAAGTCTTTCTTTTTTTCTCCCTTTTTCTCTTTCGAGGAAAATCTTTTCAAATTATGATGTGGATTGACGTGCAGCAGCTGTCCCCTCTCCTGGGTCCTGTCCGTCACCCCACCGGTCACTGCTGACAGCGCTATGATGGATTAGGAATTGTCATCCAGGACGCTTGTCACTTGTTTACAAGTCGGCCATCCCTCATCTCTCACCACAGGCCTTATAATCTGGCCGACATTACTCCGACACCCCTCCCACCAGCACCACCAGCTCCTTCCCCCTGCTGCTAGACACGCTACACAAGACAACACCATACATTACAAGAGCTCCCACCCCCCTCTCCCTAACCTTTTTTCTCTCTCCCACTCCTACATCCCTGGGCTGAACACAGTCAACACATTTAATGCATTAATATATGTGTTGTGCACACCAATCTCCCAGGGACGGAGGCGACGTCTTCCTCCGTCAACCTCCACCCCAGAGAACTGACTGGGTTTTATACAAACATCCCGGTGGGAGCAGAAGGTGGGGGCTCAGATCCAACATCTTTTGGATTTTTTTTTAAATAAACAATGCAGGAATTTCATAGAAGTGGTGGTTCAAACCAAGAGGTGTGCAACCTTTAACACTAAAAGAGAGATTTGGTTCAGTTTCTTACTGACCAAAAACCAGCACCTCAACATATAGAAAAATTATCTCTGGTTATGTTTTTGTGCCTATTAACCCAGTCATTTTAAAGTGTAACATTAAAAATATTTAAAATAATTTAATCATACCAGTGTTACTTGTCTATTATATTTTTTGACAGCAGCACATACAAGTTCCTTTCAAAATAAAACTCATTCTGTGTCAAATAAGATCCTGGTGCTGTAGTCTTGCATTCAAGAATGTTACCTCTGAACAGCAAAGCCATAAAAATAAGTTTAAATATATTCTACCAAACCACTCAGACAATAGATCGAACCTTTTACCATCATTTTGCTTGTTTTTTTTATGGGTTTGCGCTTTGGAGGAAAGGTAGAGGTCTCAGTGCCTATTGTTACCCATGTACGATCACCTTAGTTTTAACGTCTAAAAATAAATGACAAAATGTAACTAACAAACATATTTCTTATTCAAATTGTTAGCTTTTGTTTTTAAAACTAGCCTAAAAGTGTTGCATGTAGCTCCTGAGCCTCATGTTGCACACCTCTGACCTAAATGCAAATGCCTCAAAATTGAATCTTCATTTATTTGACTTTAGGCAGAGGTGGGACCAAGTCATTGCTTTCCAAGTCACAAGTGAGTCTTAAGTCGTTGTCCTCAAGTTCCAAGTCTATGGTAGGCAAGTCCATAGGCAAGTCCAAGTCATTGTCCTCAAGTAACAAGTCAAGTCCAGAGTCAACAGTAGGCAAGTCCAAGTCGTTGTCCTCAAGTCCCGAGACAATAGCAGGCAAATCCAAGTCAAGTCACAAGTCAAGGGCCAACCAGCCTCAAGTCAGCTCCAAGTCGTCGAATGTTTCAAGTCCTTTTCAACAAGAGAGTAATATTATTTACAATGACCATGCTTTTAGGAACTGTCCTTGTTCATCAACACTTTGCAACCGTATTAGGTAAAATGCCTCTGAGTTCTTCAAAAATCCAAAATGATTTATTTAAACAAAAACCCAGTTTAACATTTTTGCAATTGTGGAAACCCCTAGATGGGCTTTCTCAATATACTTTAAAATTTTGGATTTGAGGAAAATAACAAGTCAGAGGGCTACAGTCTGAGTCAAGTCACTAATGTTAAAGTCAGAGTGAATTTACAAGTCCACGTCGAGTTTTCAGTCGTCAAACTCATGACTCGATGCTGACACGATTCCAAGTCATGTATCTTGACACCTCTCCTCTGGTTTCGGGTGCATTCAGACAGAACACATCTGGTTCGCTTAAAGTGAAGAGAGTTGGTTTCCCCCGATAATCCGAAACACATTTTCCATCTGAATTTACCCAAGTGGACTCTGGTCTGGCACCAGGAACTGCTCTCTGACCCACCTTTCAAGGTGGTCTCGGTTCATTTCCAATCAAACTGAGCTTCAGTTCACTCTGAAAAGGCTCCATGCTCTGAGCGAAACATTCATCTATCCATCTATCCATCCATCTTCTTCCGCTCATCCAGGACCGGGTCGCGGGGGCAGCAGTCTAAGCAAAGATCCCCAGACTTCCCTATCCCCGGCCACTTCCTCCAGCTCTTATGGGGCGACCCTGAGGTGTTCTCAGGCCAGCCGAGAGACATAGTCTCTCCAGGGTCTCCTGGGTCTTCCCTGGGGCCTCCGACCAGAGGGACGTGCCCGGAACACCTCACCAGGGAGGCGTACAGGAGGCATCCGGACCAGATGCCCGAGCCACCTCAACTGGCTTCTCTCGATGTGGAGGAGAAGCAGCTCTACTCCGAGCTCTCTCCGGGTGACCGAGCTTCAAACCTTATCTCTAAGGGAGCGCCCAGCCACCCTCTGGAGGAGGCTCTTTTCAGCCGCTTGTAGTTGGGATCTCGTGATTTCGGTCATGACCCAGAGCTCATGACCATAGGTAAGTACTGAAACGAAGATTGACCGATAAATTGAGAGCTTTGCGAAACAATTTAACCAAAACAGCCACCGTAGCTGGGCATTCTGGGATGTAAAACGTGGACAAACGTGAAGCGACACTGAGAGCAATTCTTTGAAATGTGGTCAGATTAAATTTAGATTTGACAAACTTTTAAAATGATACACATTGCTTCTCAAACTGTTTTCCTGACAATTGATATGACATAAACATATTTCACCGTACCTTCTCAGCCATCGTGTCCTCAGTAACCGCCTCTCTTCTGTACCAAAGCTGCATTAAAAGGTGTTTTACCTGACGTTAATTCAGACGTTTAAAATTGGTAACCAAAACATAAAGTTTGAATAAGTGAACTATCCCGACAAGGATTTCCAAGCTTCCATAGTGTCTCCCTTTTGCTGGTTTGTCCTGCCCACCCTTGTAATTCCTGGCCAATGACTGAAGAGATCTTTAGTCACATGTTTTTGTTTACAAGCTTTGGTTCAAAACAGAAATCTCTGCTTGAAAGGTTGTTTAAATACAAACCAAACGCAAGGTTCAGGACTCAATCTGGACCAACGGACTTTTCCAGTCTGAATACACCTACTTTTGTTTTTTTTAAGGTTCTTCCTCATTTGCTGTGTGTGCAGTTTTATTCACAGCGTGTAGCAAAAACAGTCAAACCATCTTCTACGATCAGGATCTCCCATCCGCTTCAAGCCTGCGCTTCTAGAAAGGGTGGAAACCCTGCGGAGCAGATGCCGATTCCTCACTATGGTGTCTCTCAGCCTGAGGTTTTCTGTGAGTTTATTTTCTCCGTGTAGGCGCAGGCCGGGCTGCAAGAACCCGCCTGCCTCTCCGCTTTGGACCTGCCAGCTGTGCTCCTGCAGAGAGGATGAGTGGATGCCATCTACCGTGCACTGCTGAGACCCTCCCAGTGCGACCCTTGAGGGAGACCATAATCTTCTCCTGTCTGCCTAATGTTTCCCTCTGTGGATTCGGAGGGGGCAGGCTGGGAAGTAGGAGCAGCCTGCTGAATCCTACCATGAGCATATTGTCATTAAATTAAAAATTTCCAAACGCTCCCTTGCTTGTGGCATAAATGCCGCCGTGAGGGCCATCATAATTGGCTCTGAAAACAGGCGTAATTGCCTTCAGCTGGCGTTCTTTTACAGTTGACATTGTTGAGGCGGAGCGACTGCTGCATTGAGCACGCAGCTCGTTTTACAATGGCGGTCGTAACTGAAATATGGAAAGTGTGAGGGGAAGATTACATTAAAGCTCGGGGATAATCACCTGACGGGGGAGCTGACAATCTGCCGCCGTCTTTCGGGGACCGGGGGTCCACAGCAAACGGGACGGCTGAGGACGAAATAGAAAAAAATCTGTTCATCTGTTTACTTTAAGATGTAACATCTGACTTTGTGAAAGTTCATATTTTTAACACTTTCAGTCAACATTTTAGTCAATCACTGACTCGTACGGAAACTCAAAGTGCTCACAAACTTCCCATCAGCCGTGAAAGAAAGGAAGTGATTCATTTAAACATGCATCCTCTAAACATTTCACTGAAAAAACGAGAAGTTCGGTTTAACAAATATTTCAAAATCTCGTCTGCTTTCCGCAGACTCACTTCTAGTAAACTAAAGCAGGAGGGATGGTTGCATCTTTCTGCACACAAGACTCTCTGGGTTGTTGTTGCAGGTGCCTCCTCTCTTTAATTTTCTCGTTTTTTTGTCCACCATTATCTTATATTTGGTTATAAACACACACACGCTGTGCAACCCGATAATATGCAATTAAAAACAAAGATCATTAAAAGTTATTGGTGTCTGCCTAATTACTATAACTTTACCCCCCTTATAATGAGCGTGCATGGGTATTGATTTGAAGCAAATCTCCCCTTCCTCCTGGAAAAAAGCAGGTAGTTACTTTGTGTTAAATCATTAATATAGTAATGATTTTTCCAGAACACTCTCAATTAAGACCAAAGCAGAAAATGACCCAGGGGAGTTGAAGCTCACGCTCTTAAAAGTGTGATGTTCCAAATATATCTGTATGCTCCTCTCACTATAGAGTATGGAAAGGGCCGAGCTGGGTTTCTGAATAATTTAAAGAACCGGAGCATGTTGATTAGAATGAGTGTAAATGTGTTTCAGAGATAAAGTGCTGCCTCTTTATGGAAAATAGTTTTTTGCTAAAACTATATGCAGCATTTAGCATGCTGTGTGTGAGCAGCAAGTTTGTACTGTAGTGGTTTGGTTCAACCTGCAGGAGGGGACAAAGAAGCAGTCAGATGGATTAACACAATGAAAAACACAGATAAAATATGATTTTTTTCATTGATTTCCCTCAGAAATTACAAACATAATTCATTTAACTCATTTAAATCTGCTCCCATGACCTGCATGTCTTCAGGTAACATTTAAATGTAATCTACAATTGTGTCTTGGATCCTTAGTCTCAGTTTTGTCAATGTTCCATAGATGTATATTATGTCACTGCAAGTATGTTAGCAAAATCTATCAAAATTTTCAGCATTTTTGCACTTTAAAAAATCTATTTTGGCTAGCACAAAGGTTCAGTTAAAATCAGATGCTGCGGTTCAGGTAAAATCTGTCACCTGGTGCTCCCTGCTTGACCCTGACCAGCTAATTTACAAGGAAATTAAAGTTAAAACGGTGCTCACTTAAGTCTTTAAAAAGCACATGCCCCCCCCTTAAGAAAGAAAAAATATTTTGACAACAGAGTAAAACATTTAAATGTAGCAAAATCCAAAAACATTTAATATTGAATATATATATGTATATAATTTTCAGTCAAATTACCAATTAAAAGAGTCAAGGTTAACAGATAATATTTCATCATTGTAGAATTAGTTAATTAGAGATAAAGTTTTATAAAAAGGCAAACTAAAAGTATTGCAATTACCAGTAATAGACTAGTAAAGAACTAGTAATAATGAAGAAATGACATTGAATACGTTCACTTCCTCCTTTTGACAACCTTAATATTTAAAGGTCACATAGGTTAAGTTCTGTGTGTATGAGAGTTAATGTGTCTATTATGATTAACATTTAAATTATGTACAAATGTATGTGGATTTATGCGTATATTTGTATATTTTTTAATCGATGTCAAGACTAATTATCATAAATTTGATATATGTCTGCATAAATGTATTTATTAGTTTTTTACGTATTTATTTATTTTATAGATTTATATTAATTGTTGTTAGGAGAAAAATATCTAAGTAAAAAATATTCCTAAAATATCTGTTGAGTCCTTGAGTCTTCCTTTAAAAGTAAAACATAATTTAATTCAAAATGAGACAAAATGCATTAAATACTAATTTGTCACATTTTCTCCCGTACAATCTTGTACATTTGTTTTTAAGTTCTAAATGGGACATGAGACGGCACCTCTACAGCAAAGTTGCTTTAATGATGCAATAAATTCAGTACCTGTGTTTAAGGACCTTTGGGCCCATTTGGTAAACGGCTGTGGGATGGCCCAAAACGCAGACACTTCCACCACTGGTTGTTTACCAGCATCATATCTGATTTTGAACTGCACATCTAGAATCAGAAGAGACACAGAAATACAGAGGTTTAATTACGCCATGTTGCCCCAAAAGCTGCAAAAGCTTGACACGATTTAAAGCTTGGAAGAATACACTTTGCAGTCCTTCCTTCCACTACACTTATTATCAAAGATCTAGTGTTTTCTTTGTGTGTGAGAGATTTTTTTTGTTTGGTTTGTTTTTTTAATATTCATTTTTTTATTTATTTATCTTTTTTTTTAATTTTGTGAGCAATTACCAACCCCTGGAACCATTCTGTGGGCCTTTCTCATACACAAGCCTGCATGAGGATGTGAGGGTTTCATCCACTGTGAAAGTTGTTTGGAAAAATACCTCAAACTTCTTTTTTTCACATATTTTTTTAATAAGCTTTTGCATTTCCTCAAATTTAAATTGTATTGTATTGGTGGTTTTTTTTTAATAATCGGTTTTCACGAGTATTTTTCATTATGGATGTATTTTTTTTATTATTTGGTGTAAAAACGTTTTATGTCATCTTTAACAGTAAAACCTCTAAAATAAGTAAATATGCTTTAATATAAAATTATGAATTTGAATTCTGCTAAAGAATTTGTAAAGAATTTGATTTGACTGCATAAAAACAATCAACAGTAATCAACAAGACAATAATCAAATCACATTCAAGGAATGATCCATTTTTGAACTTAGTATTTGTCATCTTGCAAATTTAATCATAAAAGCTAAACACAACAACAAAATTGAATTTACATATATATCTAAAAAATATATTGTATATTTTCTATGTTTTATATATATACCAACATATGTGTTTATTATCAGTATTACCATTATTATTA
>NC_050527.1:31089212-31110591 GCF_002922805.2 Oryzias melastigma
CATATATATCTAAAAAATATATTGTATATTTTCTATGTCTTATATATATACCAATATATTTGTTGTTTATTATCAGTATTACCATTATTATTACCATGCCACATCCACAGTTTTACAGTTTTAGCAGTCAAAACAAAGCTTTTATATGCAATTAAAATTATGTAATTTTAAAGACTTCTTGTTATTTTATTTTTTTTGACTTGGGGAGTAATCAATTTTATTGTAAATCTGGAAGAAGATATAATTACATTCAATGCAATTGTATTTATACAGCCCAGATATACAACACAGTTGTCTCAATGGGCTTCATGCAGGTAATTTTTCAAAAACATAAAATCTATCAGAAAATATAAACTACAGCTGATTGCTAAACTAAACTAAACTGGTCATTTAGACCCTCCTACTTTTCAGAGATCAAAAAGTTGCAGAATCTTTCCTAATATCCTACATTTTAGGGACCGGCTTTTATTTTAAGGGTCTTTTCGAAGTGTAAATGTTTGACATGAAAATATAAAAGATTTAGTTTATAGTGAACGTTTAAATAATTAATATGAGTCTTATTATGAATCTGTCTATGTGAAATGTCATGTTCAAGGATGGTTGATTTTTGGTTAACTATCTTATGTCCATAACAACAAATTGTCAGAAAATTTCACTAATCTCTTAGGCCATCTCTCTGCTTGTTAAAGCAGCATTTTAGAAATTAAATTAATTATTTAGGGTTTTGAATAGATTAAACGTATTCCCTTTCTTACAACAGTAAAACCTAAATGTTTTAATAAGAATTAAACCCTCAGTTTTACTCTGATCTAATTTGGTTATTTTTATGCAACATATTAATATATTTTTCCAGAATTCTGGGTCCTGTTTGGCTCTCAAACCCTTCATGAGATTCCCCAACAATTACATCATTTGTTCATCCATTATCCTCCCCCCAATAGAAAAATCTGTCTCAATTTTCCCCTCTGCTTCTGATCTTGTCTCCCTCCCGTCTTGCTCTGTGGCCCCCTGCCTGAGACGCTGGTACGGCCCCAAGCAGCTCCTGTGCCTGCTGGACTCTGTCATGCTCCCATGAATTATGTCCATGCCAAGAGCCTGTGCCAGTTCACGGCCCTATAGCCCCCAAATACTTATGGTAACCCATGTCTTTTCTTCTTTTTCCTCTCCTCTGAGGCCCCTGCGCCAAACAAACACAAGACTTGAGTAGCAATACACAGAAAAACACCTCACTCTCCTTCCCTCTTTTCAGTTAGACCCATAATAATCTCTCAGTGAGGACCAGCTGGGACTGGAACAAAGAAACCGTTGGGTCTGGGCAATGATTCATTATCGTCTCCATAACCACGCTTTACAGCAGCTTTCTTTTGAAATGCTTGACATTTTACTTTCTTTTCATTAGATATAGTCGGCGGGTACAGTGCGTCATCTTTGTTTGAGTTTATCACACGTAAAGAGGTGTTTTCACTCACTTTAATGTCATCACCTAGGTGACCAACAAGTTTTTAGCAACAGCGTAGAAACGGCCAATTTGTCAATGGAATGTCTGAAGTGTCAATATAAATCTATCTGATCCCCCTAAGCTTCATTCAGGAGCTAATATTTCATATGCATATGAGACTTTTGGGAGCATTGCTTTCTCACACTCTATTATAGGAGTGAGACAAATGGAAATGTGGTTGAAGAAGACAATGGTGGCACCAGGGAAATGGTTTTGTTGAAGAAGAATGCTAGTTATTATTGGATGGTTGACAGGAGCCTAAGTTTTACAGTTGAACTTTACAATCACTTCCACAAAGTTTAGTTTGTAGGAACCTTTTGAATAAAAAAAGTGACAATAAGAGTTATTTTTTTTTTTTTTCCCATGGAAAAACTCTTCTCTCATTAAACATGTATGGTGACTTTTTTTCTTCCCTGGCAGAGAACAGATGAACATTGAACTAATCGATTTGTCTGGTGGCTAGAGATATTTTTTTAAATATTGTTTTTAAAATTCTGGTCGAAAATTGTCAAATAAGTCATGCACACACCACAAACCGCAATTAATAATTTCTCCTCAATGATCAATTAACAAACTGTTGGCACTTCCATAAAAAAAAGGGATACAATCCATTTGTTGCTACCAAATCTGAGTCCCTGGTTGGTCAAAACCTTGTTTAACTGTCAACGTGTGTCAATGGCCTCATGTTTTGTACATAGAGCCCACAAATGGTCATAGAAACGTCCGTAGCTACGCGTGAATGTGAGAGTTTTTAATACAGAATCATAAAATATAACTTTTTTATTTACTTTAACATTTGAACTAGCAGGAGGATAAACCCCTAAAGATTTAAATAGACTTTTCATTAGAGGTGTCCACTTGAGCACACTCAATGTAATGTATTAATGAAGAGCCACTTCAATTTGATGATCTACCAAAAGTGAAAGTCCACGGTCTCACTAAGAAGAAGATATGATTTATCCTTTCCCAGCTGCAGGACAGGTGTCACTCATGCACAAAACTAAGGAAAACAACTTACATTATATAAAACACTTTACAGTTATTGATTTCACAAGAATGTCAGATAGAACGATAAAGGACAACGTTTGAGATAAAAATGTATTACTTCCTTAAACCCTTTCGCTCTCTTTGGAGTCCATTCCTCTGCCGCTCCCCTGCCAGAGCACTCCCTACTCGCATATAAACGTGTCCTCCCTCAATCAGCTGCCAATAAGACGATGTAAGCGGCGGTACATTGTCCAAGCGTGCGTGCCTGCGTCCGCTCCACGGTCCGATCTCACACTGAAACTGCTGTTGCACCGCCGTTTCACAGCCGTTGCACAGCCGTTGCACAGCGGTACCACTGTACCACATGCAGTCACCCAGGGTCTCAATTTTTGTGCAATTTAAAAATGATTTCCGCGTGTAACGGCGGCCAAACTTTGTACTGTGTGTTGATTCCGCGCACCTATATCACCCGTTGCACTACCAGTTCGCTCCTAACAGCGTCTGTACCCCGGGGATGAACCATTCATTGAGCCTGTCTAGTGAAAATGTTTATGCACCTTTATACAACACGCAAGAGTAAGTAAGTAAGGGTGAAGTAGGTGAGACGTGGGCGTGTCATACCAATTTCTCCTTTTTTCAACCCCATTGAAACCTATACACTCTACCACGGGACAGTTAGTGCTGTTCCTATGCGTGCAGTCTACTGTTAGAATTTAGGAAATTAGACAATTAGAGTGTATTTTGTGTGGGGGTCCAAGAGACAATTATGTATTACCTGCACACCCCATGCAGTAAGGAGTCGAAAATCCACAATACACTTTACACACACAACAATGGTAAGTTCCATTTTCATGATGTCCCTTAAGGTGGTCACACAACCTCAAGGGAACTGCAAGAAACACCAGAACTCCCCTTAAGAGCTGATCGCTCTTCACTCCACTGGCCTGGAGAACCCAAAAACCAGCAGCCCCTGTAAGGGGTCAACCCACCATATTGGTAAATGTGACTGAGGCACATGTGTCAAAGTCAAGGCCCCCAATGGGTGATTATATCCAGCCCGCCAGATCATTTTATATTTTTATTAACAACCCAATGTTATCTTGTGCAGGTAACATATTGCAAAACATTCTAATTCCTGACTCGTCACATATTGACATTTTATTAAGGACCCTCCATGTCAAAAGTGTCCCCAAATTGTCGTTTTTTGATGTACAATTAAATCAAGGCTGAAACTTCTGGGCCACAAACCTGTACTGGTCCGGTACTGGGACGTGGACTGCATTAGTATCCTAATGGGATGGGGTGATTCTGGTGCCCTGCCCCTGGTCAGGCTGTATGGAGTGTGCATTACCCCGCCCTCTGATGGAGGGTAGGGCCCAAATGTTTGTCCTACTAACCCTATCTTCAACCCGGTACCGGATAGTTGGTACTGGACGCATATCAGTACTTGCAACAGACATGGTACCAGACACAGACCAGGCTAGGGTTGGAGCACCGTGTTAGGGTACACACATTACAAAACATTAAAACGTTACATTTTTTACGTTTTTTAGTTTCAGAGTGTTCAATAAAGTTTATCCTGTTCAGTCCGCAACCTAAGGTGTGTTATGGATTTTGGCCCCTGTGCGACTGAGTTTGACACCCCTGGACTAAGGCATTAAGATCAGAAGACAGCTGCCATCCGGTAGGAGGTGCCTAAACCCCATCAAGGTGCAAACGACAAAGGAGACAATCTATTCTTTTACTTACTTGTATAAGGACTTTGACTGTTCAAAATGGAGTTCATGAGCTAAAAGGCAATCTCCAAACTCTACAGGACCAATGGTATTTATATTTTTATTTAAGAATCTCCATTAGTCTTAACCAAAGGTAAGACTACTCTTCCTGGGGTCCGCATAAAGATATAACATCTAAGCACACCACTATGCAGCCCTGATTTCAAAACTTTACCATAGATGAGTTGTTATTGATGCTTTACCATTATGTAGCTGTTGCATTTATGGATGCTAGCTAAAGCAAACATATTTGAACAAAAAAATCCTTGGGATGAAGTCGTATGTAACCTCAGTCCACATCATAGAAATGATTGACCACCTTTGCTGTTATGCCAGTCGAGCCCCACTTTAAAGTAGCATCCTACAGTGTTGGTGACACACACACCAAAGGAATAAAAAGAACCTTGGACTTGGGCTCTCATTGACTTGACCTTTTTCCCGTTCGCTCACCAGGTTCCTCCCCAACCTCACTCCCTCCATCTCAAGGTAAACCCTTCTGGGTGGAGGCTGTGAATGTTTTCATCATGTTGTTTTTATTTATTGTCCGCTGACAGGGCCATGAATTCTGGGCCAAAGTGAAACTCATATTGTTATCAAAAGCATAAAATTCTTATCACTTTAGATGTCAGAGCAGAGACAAGAAAATGAAGCAGGTACTCATAAAGCCGGCGGCTGCAGTAAATCAGGCGGAGGCGCCGGAACAAGGAGACGCTTGATTAAATAAGAGGAATTAGGTATTTGTGCAAAAGCGGGAAATAACATTGATCTATGCCGCTGTCAGTAGCCATGCTTGACTCTGTTGTGCATTGTTTTTTTTCTTCCTTGTGTGTTTCTTGTGTATCAATCTTCCACTGACAGAATAAGTGAGAGCAAACCTTGCTTTTCTTGGCTGCTGTGATCTCTGTTACAGACAAAAAAACTTCAGAATCTTAATCTACCGTCTTTAGTTTACCCAGCAGCCGAACCCCCAGAATCATATCCTGTCGTTTTGTTTACGGGGACACATGTGAAATGAACCAATAGGACAACAGTTCTTCCTACTGTGCCAAAGGCATCAAAAGGCAATTTAAGGTCAGTGAGGGGTGAAACTCCTCACCGGCTCAAAGCAGGGCGCAATCAAATTCCACTGCATTTTATCGGAAAACGCTTCATACAAACAGTTTCTGTTCTTCTTAAAATGGGTTTGATATCCGTTTACCGAGAATTATACGTGTCATTGGAAAAAAATGTTTTTATTGTCCGACTTAACACTTCTTACTACTTTGTTTTGATTCAGAAATTCAGTCCTTTTCTGTGCAACATTAATAAAGTGTCACCAACAACCCAAACTGTTTCTACAACAAATGTATGATTTCAGAAGCTTCTTTGGTCTGGAGGTGTCTGCATGGCTGATGGGATCATTGAACTCTGCAGAGTGGGGTGACGACCTTCCACCTCATCCATCACTCAGTGATGGACATGGGAAGCCAGCCCCTGACAGGTTGGGAGGACAGGCGGGGGTGGAGGGTACAAATGGGGTTAAGGGTAGGACTGGAGAAGGGGTTTTGGTCGCTGCGGCATGGCGTCTGGAAGAACGACGGGGGGTGGAGAGAGGTGTGGGCTGGATTGAGGTCAGGGATGTGTGACTGGGAATTAGATGAGCCACATCCTCGTGCTGGGGGCACAGGTGGATTATCTGAGTGTTTATGCATGACAAATAACAGAGGCGTATTACGTCATCTTAGCGCAAATCCCAATTCTCTTGTTTCGGCATGTTGGTAGTGTTGGGTACAGTTTTCCAGCTGACATTTGTGAAACATTACGATTCAATAGAAATGATGGATGTGGTAAGCAGGGCCACTGTCACTCCATTCTCCAACTCTTGCTGAGGTGTAATGAGTCTCCGAGGACCACTTGCTTCTTACACCGACTGCAACAGACACCAAAGTCATCAATCTTCAGTGTTTAAAGGTGCCCTTCATTGGTTCCTCTCCTGACCTCAAAAGAAAGCCAGCTTTTATTGTCAACCCCAAACCACGTTGCATGTTTTGATGAAGAGAGGAAAACCTCCAGTCATCACATCCAACAAGCCACCATGATCTGCCCACACTCACCAACACTAGCGTGAAATGGGTTCAGTAACATTTGACCTGGCCTTCAAAGTGTCTGTCCACAACATACACTCCCGTCCTTCTGGGCATCATATGTTTTCCTCCATCTGACCCAAATATAGTCGTGTCTAGACACTTTTTTTTGTTCTTATGTTGCACTGCCTTTAATGTTTTCCTCATGTCAAAAGTTTGCTGTTTTTTAGGAAGTCAAACAAGACTCATTCCTCTTTTTTTGTCATGCAGCAGCTGCACGGTGAGAAAACCAGGAACTAATAACCATTGCTTCAGGCTCCAGTTTGCTTTCACTTATTAATCAAAGATGTCATTTCTTTAATACCATTTTTCATCTGTTTTGTCATCTCTTGTACCGTAGCTTTACCAGAGCTTATGTATTTGCAAATAAGAAGGCTTTGATCAGATTAAATCTCTCTTGCTTGTAAATAAGGATAAAGTGAGTTAGAACATGGAGAACAACAGGGATTGACACACTTACAGTAGAATATCATCTTAAGAAAGATTTATGATGACTGATCCTGTTGTTTCTGACGTCTTTAGCAGCTCCTTCATCAAAATATTTGTTAAAGAAGTCCTTGCATGTTGTTTTGGAGTTTAGCCATCTGAATTCGAGATCCACACACAGCATGCGTGCCATTTGTATATGGTGTGATGCCCTTGCTGCTCTTCTTTCCAGGGTCTCAGTGGGTCGGACAGTTTGTGAAAATGACAGGACATGCCAACAAATTGCATCACTTCTGCCTCTGTGGCTGAGGACAATGGGCTACCATATGTTGAAGTGGGGAAATGAATGGAGCTCATTTGTGCTGGCACCCAGAGCCCTTGCTTCCCCCGACCCCGATGGGGCCTCTGTGGCATCGGGGCAGACACACACAGACAAGCCCACTCTGTGCCACGCTGCCAGGCTGCTGTCCACAGCCCGATCGCATAACAAGGCCAAGACAAGGGGACAACAAAAGAATCCAGGACAACAAATCATTTCAAACAATGAGGCCACGGCAGGATTTGAAGACATTTGGCAACTTCTCAAAAAAAAAAAAAAATCCTAACCATTTACAAGTGAATGGTAAGTCTAGAAATGATTTTTTTGTTTGTTTCTGGTTGGTGTGTGTGCTCATGCTTGAGAGACCACAGATTTGGGATGATAGCAGATGATTAAGGAGTGGTTGCTCTGTTGACATTAGATACTAATGAGGATGAAATGAGAAGGTCAGTCCTCGTCTCCAGGAGAGGGGAGACAGAGGCCTTCCACCTCTACTGTTTCCCCCTTATTTTTATCCCGGTACCCCGACTTGCTTCTTTCATCAGGAAAGACGACTAATCCTTCACTTAATTGGTACAGGCCAGTACACACAAATACATGTGCATGCAAGTACACATCTAAACAGTGAGGCGCCTCTGATCAGGACCCTACATCTTCATAATGGCGGTAATTAGCTGCTCAACAAGGCTAGCTCAGCATTATGATTAGCACTTCTTGTAGAGTGCACTCAGAAAACTGAGGGTGCTGCCCTTTGCTCTGAGGCCTTCTCTGCACTGTCAATGTAGCACAGAGAACAAATCCTTCCGTTTCTGTTTCATAAGAATTCACTGTTTTTGCTCTTTCTTATATTTGAGATGGACCACGTTGGTTCCTGATTCTGTTTTCATTGTATCGTAAAAACATATAAGGATTAGATATCCATTTGGGACGACATATGAGAGCTCTGAAGAGCCTCTGAAATATTGCAGTATTGTTGCCGTGTGCTGCAATTCAAAGGAATTTTGAACAAGGCAAACAGATTTACTCTGTGCTGGCCATGCATCCCGTTAAAAATGTTAGGGCAACACCTGTGCCAAGAGGTTGACTATGATTTTTTTTTTTTTTTTTAATGGAGTGCACCCGTACAAGAATGTACAGAAAACAATCACCAGAAATCCATGCTACGATGAATGACTGATGTTGAAATATGAAAAAAAGGACATGATTAAAAAAAAAACAAAAACCAAAAAACACTTTCAAGCCGAAAAGTCTTACAGCTATTACCATGCTCTTCAAACTATTTTAATGGCTCAATTTTACCTAATAATTTGCGGTTGCTGATCCGATTCATATTTGACATTGGTTCATTGGTTCAATTGATCTGATTCACTGACCTAAAATTGATCCAGAACATCTTTGGTCAAAACTTCAACCAGTGCAGTGCTTTAAGTGGACAACAAGACGTGATGGTTCTCTCTTTAATGGAAGTCAAAGCATGACATGCAAAGAAGCTTCAATGCAAGCATTGATCAATAAAAATGAGTCTTTCTTTCTGTGTGTGGGTGTGGAATAATCTAGATTGTTACTTTAAGTATGCCATATTTTTCTTAAAAAATTAGCAATCATAAATATAATTTTGTGAGTACAGTATTCGTGCCAGTACTGAGCACCAGCAGTACTTCTGGCATGGAGAAGTGGCGGTACTCTAAAGAAATATTTTTAGAAGTGCCATTACTGTTCCTGTAATTATTACTGATACTGAGTACTGGTGATACTGAGTACCAGTGAGTAATGCCCCAGTTTAAGTACTGAACCAGTGTGACTCAAAGATAAAAACCTGGAACTGAACAGTGAAGGTAAGAATTTCAAGATTCTTTGTATTTCTTACAAGATAAGTATATACTGTATGTGTACAAATAAACAATTAAATATACAATACAAACTGAACTTTATTAGAACATTCTACCACATTGTATGGTTACGTCTGTAAAATTGAAAGTGTTTCCATATATTGGACTGTTATGATGGTTGATCAGTTTTTGCTGCCATCACGTGTGTTGTCTGCTGTGAATATCGCATAGACTGTAAATAGAGAGACAGGCGAAACGAGTGTGACGTCGCCCATAGAAAATGTCTTACCTCCAGCACAATAAAGACAATTTATTTGCTATTTTACGGGCGCAGCCATTTGGAGCCAGTTGACAGTGAGTGGTCCGAGTTGGTCTGAGTCATGTTTCTATGGCATAAGTAAGCTTGTTAGAAGTTCACACCCCTTCCACTGAAAGTGGATTGGTAGAAGCTGTTAAGAGGCGGGCCAGTGGGTGCCACATATTTTACAGAGGCCTCTGATTGGTCAGTTTATAATTTGAATAACTTTCGATAAGGAAAAAATATAATGAAATAACAAATAGGATTATAGAAGATGTTAAGAAGAATGTATTAGAGTAAGAATGGGGATTCTGACAAATAAAATGACTGAGTAACAACCGTTTTCTCAATAAAGGTCTATGGGAGATGACAGGTACTTCCTGTTTGGAAGTTCTGTTTCACATCAGCCAATGGATGCACTTGGTTATTTGCTTTTTTATATATATATATATAATGAAATAAAACTTAAATCCAAATGGAATTCTCCAAGATTGATTATAATCATTTTTTTTTCATTTCAAAACTATTTTATAATTGTACAGGTCGATTCAATTAACAACTTGCCTCAGACAGATTAATCTGGTTAAAACGTAGGAAAATAAATCGATTAATCAATTAAGTTGATTAATCGTTCACCCCTAGCTCAGACATATTTTGAAACCATCTTCAATGATTCTCAATTTATTGTCTATCATGAAACTGCAACAAAAAAAGCAACTTTGTTAAAAATTGACAACAAAAATTAGAATAGTTGAGATTGAAATGCAGTTGACATGTCAGAGTCGTTGGTATGTAATCATGGTAAACAGAACAAAATCAGCAGGACTGGTATTTGGTGAGATTCTTAATGCATGTTAAAAAAAGAATAGAATTGGATGAGACACAGATTTGTCAGTGAGAATACAAAATCTAAAGAACACGGCTTTTCTGCTGTTATTGCACAGACTCATAACACTGCTCTTTGTATTGAATATATTGTATTCAGCGATTGTGCTGCACTGCACAAGCCTTAGAAAGGAAATGGGTTTCATGACTCCTACGGGATGTACTTGTCTATGGACATTCACTGCGAGTCAGAAAGGGTTGAGTAAAGTCAGCTTCTGTGCATGTACTGTATCAAACACACACACAAAACACTCTGACAACAAACAAGATCACGCAACACTGGAATCACATCTGTTGTCATTCAACATGTCTACATGATCCGTGTGAATTTGAGCTCTAATTTTAATGTGATGGGGCTATAGACATATATACACTAGACCAGGGGTGTCAAATTCAATCGCACAGGGGCCCAAAATCCAAAACACACCCCAGGTCAAGGGTCGAATAGGACAAGCATATATTGAACACTAAAAACGAAATTTTTAAAACTTTTCAAACTTTTTAACATTACTATGAATAAAATCAAGCAGGAATATTATTCCAGAATAAATCAACTTAAACCTTAAATAACTTTTAATATTTTACTATCCATAAAAATTACAAATAAGTGCAAGATAACATCGGGCCGTTAATAGCAATAAAATATAATGATCTGGAGGGCCAGATCCGGCCCCCCGGCCTTGACTTTGACACAAGTACCCTAGACAGTGATCATTACCACAAAAATAAATTCTAAAGATGGTTGGATGGATTTTACTACACCTACCTTAATAAAATACTAATTATGAACAATTTGGGCGAATGTTGAGTCTACTCACCTGCCAATCAGAAAAAAGCACCAAAAAAATAAAATAAAAAAATGGTTCAAAATCATTTTTAATTGAGATTTTTCAAAAATAAAGAAAATCAAACATAGAAAATAGCTGCAACATTTTGGTTCTATTGGCGGCTTAGGTTTAACAGAGTCATGCCAAGGTAGTTTGTGTGATTTCAAGTTCTTCATATTTGCTGTGTTCTTAAGTCATTTCATTTTGTCTCAGCCTAATGAGATATTACTTTAAACTTATTTTTATGAAAGATTCCTAAATTTGATCATAACTTTCTTTTTTTTGTGAGGGATCAAATACCATTTCTTAAGTTCACAAAATATGTTACAGAGTTTCCTTGCTATATCGTGGTTAACTTTTTGTGGTTTTGCTTTTTTTGCAGATTTTTTTCAGTGCAATTTCTCATGCTTTGTAAATTGTATTTTATTTTTTTACAGTGCTCTATGATCTGTATCCTGATTAGTTGGTGATCTTATCAATCAATCTCCTCCATGCTGTGTCCCTTGTCCAGAATGGGTTCAGTTCAACACATCTACACAAATTTTTGATTGGGATCATATCCTTGTTTTTGTTTTATAAAACTGGATTTAATGTTTAAAATTTGACAGTTTAAACAAGAAAAAATGAGGGAAATGTTCAAGTATTTCTGAGAAAAGTGGATAAAGTGTGTAGTTAGAGGTTTTGTAGCCTTAAAACATCTATAATCCTATTCACAGATTTCACTTACCGCGGGTTATTTAATCACAGTATTTTTAGTCCATATTATGATCTATTCAGAATGGCAATTTTGCCTATTGAACATAAAGAAATCAAACATTTGCTGCTCTTGTTTAACCATTAAATAACAAATACAAATACGAGGAGATAGTTTTCAGTCTCCTCACTAACCAGTGATATTTAAAGAAATATCGTACAAGCAGACCAGTGTTTTATACCGGAGCAGACTCAAACAAAGCTGGAAGAGCCTGGATAAAGGTGGTGGTGATGGTTGTCCGGTGATGCAGCAAAACAACCTGTGAGAATACATCAGCGCTCTCCGAGAAGAAGGTGGCGTGAGGATCTCTATCAGCTCAGCGAACTGTTGACCCCGACAAGAGGAAGGAAACACTCAGCCAGCTGCACGCCATTTTTCATCTCTCTGATAGACCTTAAAAGAGAGGTAGAGGGGTGGGGGGGATATGGAGGGAGGGGACATAAGAAAGGCGGGAACGAAAAACGGGTGATCATTTAAAAGAAAGAAAAAAAAGAAGTTGGTCGTGTCAAGTGTTGTGAAGTGTCTTGTAGAGCCCTCCTAAGTCGTGACCCCTGTGAATTTTAAAGAGTGTCCAGCTCTGCTCGTTAATCAAAGGCTGATCGCTATCATGGTGACACCCCCCACACACTAAATACACCACCTTAGTGGCATAACATTTATCATTTTTCAGCATAGCAGGTTTATCTGTTGATAAAGATCCTCTCGTTGCCAGTTTGTGGAAAAAAAGGAAAAATGTTGCAGCAGAGTCGAGATGTGTCTTTGATAAGTGCATCATCACAGCCTTATTTTGTGAATAATTTACCAGAATTAATTGATTTGTAATGTATTAATGAGAAGTCTCATAGATTCTGCAAAATACTGCATTAACATTGTTGTTGTGAAGTAGACAAATGAAAACATTGAAAATCGTTTTGTGTTTTTCCACTTGTCGGTTTTGCTGGAAAATTGGTCCAAGATTGTATCATTCTTTAGTTGACCACTAGAACTATTGGATCCACAGCTTCTCAGTAAAATCACCAACCACCATTTCCCAAAATCGCTCATCTGTAGCCGCCCCATGGACTTAGTGAGACGCCAACGTCTCCTTTGATACATGATGGTGAGCGCTAGTGCCGTGACAGAAATTTGAATGTATCTGCTTATCGCGTGAGTTGGTTTATGTTTATTCGCATAATCATGATTTAATGGAGACTGTGAAATTGCAAAAATGTGTTTAGGATTTCAATAAAGTTGTGTGCATATGTGTAATGGAAACTATTTTAGGATTCAGGAGCAGACAAAAAATGCTGTAGGAAGAAGCTTGTAAGTGTGACGTAGAACTTAAAACAACAAACCTCAATCTTCTTGCTCCGCTTCATTATAATGTCATTATTTTATAAATGCTTAACTATTATTTTACACAGATATGTTTGTATCTTGTTGAAATAAAAACTAGAACATTTAGAGTAGATTTCCTACCTTTGTTGGGCAAGTTAAGCCAAAAGTAACATTTAACTTATATTCTTATTTTCTTGGGATGAATTTCTATAACACGTGTCAAAGTCAAGGCCCGGGGGCCGGATTCGGCCCTCTGGGTAATTACATTTGGCCCACCAGATCATTTGATTTTATTGTTATTAACAATCCAATTTTATCTTTTATTTCCAGGATTTGTTTTGTTTGGCAGCATGTTCATATTTGTATAATTTTAACATAAATCTTTTGGAGATCAATATCTTTATATTTTGTTATATGTAAGTGTAATTTTTCACATATAATTATGTAAAAATAAACATAATTGAGTGTTTTTTTTACGTTTATTGTTAACTTGTATAATTTTTGCAAAATATAATATAATAGTATAAATATAATGGTATAATAGTATAAAAATATAATTTATATTTTTATGGAGGGTTTAATATTTAAAGTTATTGAAGGTTTAATTAATTCTGGAATAATATTTCTGCCTTTTTATTCATATTTATGTTGAAAAGTTACGTTTTTAAAGTTTTAAATATTTAGTTTTAGTGTGTTGAATAAATGCTTTTCCTGTTCGGCCCGTGACCTAAGGTACTTTTTGGATTTGGGCCCCCTGTGATTGAGTTTGACACACTCGATCTATAAGGACAGAAGAAACTCTATGTAGATTTTAAACAGTTTATTTTAGCACATTTTCTTCAGTTTGTAGAGTTTGTTCTAATTGACTTTAGTACACTTTATTTATAGCTTCTCACATTTTGTGTAAAACACAGCAAATGGCTCCATTTAAACATCCTCACATGTCATAATCGTGCTTTGTATGAAGTCTTGTTTCAGTCCAGCACTGAGCATGCTCTGTTTGATCAAGATCGAGGGACAGAGAGAGTGGGGGGAGAGGAAAAATGAGCCTGCCAGTGGTTAATTGAGCATACAGATTACTAATGTGTCAGGCAGTGGCCTCGCAGATGAGGGATGGCACTTTTTTTCTTCCCCCCTCTTTTTTTTTTTCTCGATGCATCTTCCTTTGTTTCCTCTTTAGGCCTAATGAAGTCGGCCCTCCAGTCGCCACCTGGGCCGGACGTCCAGACACCAGAGACGCTCTCACATCCCCATTCACAAAGTCTGACGGCGACTCATCATCTTCAAGTCCCTCCCCCCCCCTCCTCACCCTCAGCCCGCCTGAAGATAAATATCTATGCAGACACACAGTGTGTGAAGGTGCGCGTGCGTACGGACAAGTTGGGTTATTAACTCACACTTTGGCCCGATGTTTGCAGCATATTTATTATCAAAGCTGCAGACCTGTTTATTTTTACTGTCTTGAAACAGCAAGCATCCATTATCCTCAGATTTTTTTTTCTTTTTGTCTCTCTTGCTTGTCTTTTTTTTTTTTTCTAAATGCCTTTAGGTCACCCACTAATGAGCTTAACACTGAGGAAACATGGAAGCGATTAGATGAGGCTTGGCTGTTTGAACAACGGGGTGATAATATTGTACCTTATGATTACAGGCATTTATATCAGCAGAAACAGGAGAGGATGAGGGGAAGTGAGCAAGAATATGCATCATTCCACGTCTTTTCCTGCGTCACGTGAGGTTAAACGTGTGGGAGCGAACAGTTGTTTGTGATGTTGCCACTTCCTCCTTACCCTTGCTCTCACTTTAGGAAGTTGGGCCTGAATCTTTTCTAGTCCTGTGTTCTCTTTGGTAACTCAGGTCAAGTAGTTTTGGTCACCCAAACATGTTCAAGGTGGTCCATCACCATATGTTTGCTCAGCGGGGAGAAGAACAGGGAACCGCTGGTACATTTGACCTTCACCCAGGTTGAACAATGAATACTCCAGGCTCCCCTCACTTGGGTTCATGCCAGGCAAACACAGAAGAGGAGCATCCCACTTTTGGAACTGGATCCCAGGAAGGAACTGATGGTGTTTAAGGAGGAAAGCATGAAAGGGGGGGAAAAAATTAAACTTCAGCTGTTATTTTAAGCGTAAACTGAGGTAAGTTTTTTTATAGGACAACTAGTCCTTTTATGTTTAAGTATCATGTCTCTAACCCCCAAAAAGTTTCTTGTTGTAACTCCAATAGCTAAAAAAAGCAGCTCTCAGAAACTTCTTGTTTCTATTTTAGCTTATATTTCAAAAATTAAGGAATCAAAACAAAACTGAGTTCACTACAAAAAGAGGCAGCCTAAAAAGTATATTAATCCTGAGAAGAAAACTGGTAGACAGCAGTAAAATTATCTGTCCGTGCAACAAATACTTTTTATTTATAATAACACCTCTAATAAGGTCCATCTAGCAAGGCCAAGAGGGCTCCATTTGATTTAAAATAAGACAGAAAATATATGCCTCGAATGCTTTTGTCTGCAGTTTCTGTGGTGGCTCCACCTGTGTTTGCCCACATTCACACGGTGTACCCACATTACAAAGTACCACTTTTCTTCTTCAGAATCTACTGGGATTACGTTGATCGTGCTAACAATTAAAAAAATTACAGCATGTTAAAGATTTTGTGTTTATGCGTCACCGGCGACGCCTCAAGTGTTAAAGGGTTAAGTAGGAATTCAGTAGGTTAGCTCGCTAAGCTAGCCAGGCACCCGGTGGACAGCATAGCGTGCTAGTGAGCTCTTCTGTAGCGAGCTAGTGAGCTCCGCTGTAGCATGCTAGCGAGCTATACCGTTGCATGCTAGCGAGTTCTGCTGTTGTATGCTAGTGAGCCCCTTTGTATCGAGCTAGCACGCTCATCTGTAGCAAGCCAGCAAGCCCTGTTGTATTGAGCAAGCAAGCTCCACTGTAGCAAGCAAGTTAGCTCTGCTGTATTGAGCTAGCGAGCTCTTCTGTAGCATGCTAGCGAGCTCCTCTGGATTGAGCTAGCGAGCTCTGCTATAGCGAGCTCTGCTGTACATCAGGCAGGTGGAGAGCATAGTGAGCCTACCCACTGAGAGTCCACTTAAGCCAATGAGGGCAAACACAGGAGGGCCAACATAGAGACTGTGGATAAACCCAATCAGGGCCCACATTTTTTACCCACTTTTAAACCGTACGGGGCCCACTTGGCTCTGCTGGCTGTTCCAAAAATAGAAATAAAAACAAAAATAAACTAAAAAGTTAGCTGGTTAGATGATATGACTTCAAACTGAAGCTATACAGCCTGATACAAATTACTTTTTGCTAGTTCTAAGCCAATGGTTGGCATTGTTCTATTTTAATGTACAGAATCATAGTTTATTTTGGTTAACGTGACAATAAAAACTAGAATAAAAAGTAACAAAATAAGAATATTATCTTTTTACACTTTGATCCGTCTTAATAAATCATCATACACTGCAAACAATGAATTGTTGGAACAATAAACAACATCTCTGTAATTTGTTACATTTAAAACCATTAGTTTTTAACAAATTGCATGTTTACGTTTAGTGAACCAATAACTCAAAATTTAAATTTTGAAAACAAATAATTTCAAATGTAACAAATTACAGAACTTTTGTTAATTGATCCAACGTTTCACTTTTTTTAGTGTAAAATCTAAAACTAGCTTTTTTCTTAGAACAGGAATTCACATTTTTCTTTTAAAATCATAACAATGAATGCCAGTCCAACTTTACTGAACTTTTAAATTCCATCCTTAAAATATAACCAAACATTACAGTACAGTTTTTTTTTTTTCTTAAATCAAGTTTTTTTTTATTATTAAGAGAATGGAGCAAAAATAATTTGGACTCATTTTAATGAAAATTTCTAGATTCTAGCTCTAAATGAGATAAATGAAAACTATTAAAATGTGCTAGAATCTTAAATGTCTAAAAACAAGTTAATATATAAATAAGTTTGCATGTTTTTGCTCAGTGCTGTTTCCTAATGTTTGTAGAGGCGTATTGCAGGTTAGTTTGAACTTCTTGAATTGTGCCATCTGTATGGGTTCAAAATAAGCAACAGATTAAAGCTGCGCTGATAACTCAAAATGTCAGCTCAGTCGAGTCAACAGGTGATCTTTATGGGAAGCGAGAGGGCTGAAGGAAAATGCCATTCCTCTCCAGATAATTTAAACATGTGTTGGCATTTATCTTGGTGGTCCATGTCCAGCACTAATGACAAACTCTTCTTTTAGTGGACTGACTTAAAGTCAATGGCATGACAGCCCCCTAAAAATAAAAAACACTCATTTTTCATTTTTTCTATCTGATTTGAAACTACCAAAAATATAATGAATACATAAGTACATGTAACAAAATAAAGACTTGATGTAGTTTAGAGTGGTTTAATTACATAATTTCTTCCTGCATCGTTTCTTAAATATTTCTGTGTAAGGTCCCACTCTAAAATTTGAAATGACTGACACATTTAACCCCCACTTTACCCCTATATGGATGCATGCCCCCACACACACCACACTAGCCTGGTTTAGGATGGATAGATGCTTGGGAAGAGAAGAAGGAGGGGCGGGATTGGACAAAATATATAATCTCCTGAAAAGAATGAGGCCCTCTGGGATTTTCTCAAAGCGGCCCCTCTCTGCACTGAAGCTGAAGGAGAGGGCTGGTGGCTCGGTGTTGGAGGTGGGGGTGGCTAAGAAACGGCCACTTCGCACTGTAACCTGAGCCAGAAGGGGGCCAATCTGTCAAATAATTAGCTGTTGCCTGGCACAAAGGTTTTATTTGGAGGAATTTCATCGAGGCAGGCTTGAATAATATGTCTGTGTAATGTGTGGGGTCATGGGAACATCATCTCGTACTGTTGAGCCATAAAAGACGGCTAAATGATAATGAGAAAAAGCTTCGGTAATTCAATTCCTCAAGCATTGGTTTCTATCTAACACCCCCCCTCCCATCCTATCCCAAACCCCCCTGCTCTCAGCTTTTCTGTTCTTTCTTTCTTAATTGCGGAACTTCATGTTAACGTTAATGCGGCTTTACTGAGTGTGTGTGACATCATTCGCTTTAGTGTGATTTTAGCTGCACTATGAATCCATCTTTAGGTTTTTTTCTACTTTTTGAGTTTTCAATGAAAAAACTTCCAAAAAATACAAAAGGAAGTTAAATAAGTTTTACAAAAACAATACAGAAATGTAAATTTGCAAGGGAAAATATACACATTTTTAAAAAGTATATATTCTTATTAAAATTACCGACTTAGTCATTAATTTGTGCTTTTTTCTATTGAATCGGCTCGCATATTCCTCTTTTCCACTTTGACCCTTGACCTATTGGAGCAACCAACCAGGAAGTGAACAGTGTTAAAAGGCATTGATTGGTTTGTGGTCTATAGATGATTGTTTATATCATTTCATACTGGATGTTTGACCCCTGCTGACCCATGTGAGGGCCAATCTGCTGAGAGCCGTGACCTGCGTCCATTTGCAACCGTGCTAATTACCTCTGACGGCTCCGACTTTGCATGCCGGTTATAAAAACGGAGCCCCGTGGTGCCCTGATTGAAGAAAGACGCTGCACGGCTACTCCCCGTCTTGCCTTCCATTTCCTACCGCCTGAATGTCAAACACATTAAACTTAATGTACCAGCAAATCTTACTCAATTATTTGTATGTTGTTGAGGCGTGTGTGTGTGTTTAGGTGCACGTCTGGTGGCCCTAAATGGCACTCGTGTGTCGGTCCGTGTTCAAGCTGTCGGAGCACACCCAAGCGTGCTGGCGTTTACATGTGAGTGGGGAAGACTCGCACATTCTTTTTGCCATTTCAGCGGTACGGCCAAGTGGCAGGTGCCAACACGTACTGCAGCCCACCGGAGAGCGATGAGGGAACTTGCTTTTAAGTAAAATAATTGGATTATTGCATTCTGTGATCTGGCTAATTATAATGAGAGAATCGTTACAATTTTCCAATTATTATTCTATGCCGATTCTGTTCCTCCCTAATAAAGAAGAGCACTGATGCAAAACAAAATGCCAGGACTCTATTTCCTGCTTGTGCCTTAGAGCTATTCAGAGATGAGGGACTTATACACTTTTTCAAATATAACCCCCTATATCCCACATAAAGCTGACTCCAAGCACACAAAGCTCCCAAAATTGCATTTAATTGGATGCACATTTTTGCTATGTAAACCATTCCTGAATCAAACACAGCGATGGTAAATTTTAGTTTGAGGTTAACCTGGAAACTAGCTCTACACAACCAGCATGACCCATACAGTTCTGGGAGTATAGTGTACTTTACTCTCTAATGGTCCCTTTTGTGGACATCAAACTTACATGTTTCCACTTCTCTATATCAGTCACTCATATGTCTTTTTGCTCCCCTCAGTGTCCCACCAAACACCCCCGATCAGCGTACATCTGACACTGTTTCATCTTGGATTTAAGGATAAGTGAGAGGATTTCAGTTCAAGCTGGAAGCTTAGTGTGAAAAGTCAGGGGTTTACAAGGATGGAGGAATCCACCGGTCCAGCAGCCCACCCTCAATTTTCTCCTCTCCTTTTTTCCCCCCGTCTCCCTCCCTATCAAGTTTTCGTTGATTCAGCTGAGAGGAACAGCCCGATACAACCAAGACTGACTCCTCTGGAAGAAGAAAACAGCTCACCCTGGTGCATATACTGCAGTTATTCTGTTACCTGATTCAAAAGAGAAGGATGTATTTTAATTAGGAACTCCACTGTTACTACAGACGCATGGAGAACGAGGTGAAGGGAAAGAAATAAAGAACAGTTGGCTGGTTCTTATAGAACGTTTCTATCCCTGACCAACAGAAACAATAATAAAAAAAAGATGAAAAGTTTGATTTTACTCCTGTGGAAATGTTGACTGCTAATAATTAACCCAAAATCCCCTTAATTAAACATTATCTGGAGAAAATCGTATTTTCTTTTAGAAAACCAAGGGTATTTTTTTTTTTTTTAATACAAGAACAACTCATATATTATTTTCATTATATATTATAATTAATATTTCATAAACATATTGGAGTTTTGTATATTATTAAAAATAAAAGAAGTTAATGAAATACTATTAATTGTAATTTTTAAAAATTCTATTTAAGTTCCCTTTTTTTCGCACTATATGGTGCACCAAATTATTCATCATCACTGGATGATCTATTTTCAAACCTATGAGATATATAAGGAACACCAAACTATAAGGCATTAGGATAAAATAGTCAGAGATAAGTCTGTCAGATTTTATTATTGTGTTCACAGTAATTGTAGAATGTGTTTGTGATACGCTACACGTTAGCCACATTAGAAGCATTAGCTACGTTAGTGTATTCACATTTGCTGTAACTCCCAACTTTGTTTGGAACCTGTAAAAAACAGACTATTACCACTAAAACAAGCATCACCGTGACTATGCTAACTTCTAACTTCATTGGTAATACGTAAAAAAAAAAAAAATGTTACTGTGACTGCACTAATTCCAAGCCTTGCAACAGTAAAAAAAAAACTAATGAAAAAGAAAAAAAAAAAACAGTTTGAAACCACCAGATGCAAGAAGCATTAGCATTTTATCTAAAACTCTCAACCTTGTTTGCAACACTTATAATAAAAAAAAACAAAAAAAAAACTGATGGATAAAACTAAAACAACATCACTGTGGCTACACTAACTCTTGACCTTGTAAGTAACTCATACAAAAAAAAACAAAGTCTGAGACTGCTACATTTTACCAAAGCATGTTTACAGTAACACCCAACCTATTTTTAAAACTTAGAAGAGCAGACTGATACCTCTAAAGCAAATGTTACCGTGACTATGTTTCAATTCAAGTCAATTTTATATAGCCCAAAATCATAAAGAAAATTTGCCTCATTGGGCTTCATGCAGGTAATTTTACAGTTGCCGAAAATGTGTCATAAATATGATAACTCCCAGAATTGTTATGAAGACGTACAAAAACACAGTCCGACAACGCTACATTTTAGTCGCATTAGCGTACTCACAATAACACGCAACCTTACGTCCATACATTAAAAAACAGTCTAATACCACTCAAAGAACCTCTTTCTGTGATTATGCTAACTCCTAACCATGTTAGTAACGCATAAAAAACACAGTCCGGCAATGCTACATGTTAGCCATGTTAGCCGTGTTAACGCATACACAATAACACCCAACCTTATTTGCAACACTTTATAAAAGCAGACTGATACAGCTAAAACAAATGTTACTGTGACTATACAAACTCCCAACCTTGTTATAACACGTAAAAAACACAGTCAAACAACGCTACATGTTAGCCGCATTAG
>NC_050527.1:31110723-31112251 GCF_002922805.2 Oryzias melastigma
CCTTGTTATAACACGTAAAAAAACACAGTCAAACAACGCTACATGTTAGCCGCATTAGCATATACACAAAAGCCTCCAATCATACGTGCAGTACATTAAAAACAGACAGATACAGCTAAAACAAATGTTACTGTGACTATGCTAACTCCCAACTTTGTTAGTAACACGTAAAAAAACAGAGTCAGACAACGCTACATGTTAGCTGCATTAGCATATTCACAAAACAAACGCTTACTGTGATTATGCTAACTCCCAACCTTGTTAGTAACACATAAAAAGACACAGTCCGATAAAGCTACATGTTAGCCATTTTAGCTACTTTTACATATTTTTTGAAAATCTTTTTGATTTGGGCAAACCTTAAACATTTTCCAATGTTCTAATCTGTCACAATGCTATTGTATCAGGACTCATTATAAAAGACTTGACTTTTTCTCCTGCCATTATAATCTTCATTTAAGGGAACCTCCAGTAAAAAGGAAGTGGCGACACTTGCTCCCTCTAACCCAACACAAGCACACATATTTAAACATCTCCAGCCTAGGTTAACCCTGAAAATAAAGAAGAAAAAAAGCAATGCATGGAGAACCTGAGGAGAATCTTGAAGGGCAGTGGCTGGTAGGAAAGATGGATTGCCTGAATTCTCTACCAATCACCAAACAACACATTGGCTGCAGCATTGATTGATGAAGTATTTAAGTCGTCAATCTCCCATCACCTGCTTTTCTTTTCTCTCTTTCGGCCAAACGGCAGCAGAAAAGCCGTGCTGCGTCGGCAGATCAGACACGCTGACCACTGGAAGACACAAAATATAACAACCTTTCAGAATCTGACATGAAAACGAAATGGAGGTTATGTCTGGTGGCTAGCAAGAATACTTTTTGGTCAAGTTGTTGATACCTGTTTTGCCAAAAATTCGCAGAATGACATGTGCAAAAAACATTTCTTGAGTCCATGGCTTCTAACTTTATAAATCATCCAGTCTATACAAGTTATTGTGTAGAAAAACATCACTGCTTATACCTCCATCCAATATTATTGACTCAAGTCATGATTAACAATAATAATATTGATAAAAATGGAGCATTACTCCTGACCTTTGGCCCTTTCTGAAGACCTCTCTGTACTCTACAACGTATTCAATATCATAATCATGCCTGACTTCCCTTGACTGGAAGAAAAAAACATGTATGGAGGGGGCTGCAACATCACACCTGCAGGCTTTGTGTTGACAGCAGGCACGGAGAGCAAACAGAGTCAGTTTCTGCTCCGAGTTATCCCAGAGAGGCCATTGATCCACGGGTTAACCTGTTCTCCCGCATCAGTCCAGCAGCAAAGCCTCGGAGGAGGGCGGCCGAGCAACCCCTCCCTGCCCGCTGCCTCCCTCCTCTAATATGATACCCCCTGAAGGTTCTCCACAGACCTCATTTCTAATCAATGCATCTGGTTGGTGGGATCATCCTGTCTCTGCAAATTAATGACTTCACTTTTTTCTTTGGTTTCATGCCATCGATTTGTTTTATTAGCT
>NC_050527.1:31112295-31112999 GCF_002922805.2 Oryzias melastigma
TACACACACACCTAACTCAGCCGTCAGTTTCCTTTTTTTCTCATCAATATGAAAGACGGTGAGTTTCCATGAAAATCTGCATTTTTAGGGGATTTTCGAAACATCAAATTTACTTCAAAACAAGAGCAAACACATCGTGTTCCATGAAACAGGTTCGAGTCATCTGGTTTCATTAGTTTAACACAACTGTCATGGTCTAAATCACTTTGACGTTCATCTGGTCAGGGCTCGGTGGTCTTATTAACAGCCATATCTAACTCTCTCCTCTATAATTCCCTTTGAGATCCCAACAAAAGGATAGGAAGTGCTTTACTCCGACAAGTCAGGCTTCACTTCTCAGGAGGAATTACAGCTTTTCATTTTCTGTCACTGAAGCGTTTGAGTCAGGTGCCCCATGAGCATAACGATGCTCTTTCTTTCCTGTTTTATGACTTGAGCCATGAACAAAGAGCTGATTCACAGCTGTCACGCAGTAACACAAATGGATGTGTGTGTATATTCCAAACGTGAAGTGTGCTCATTAGGTTACAGGCAAAAAAAAAAAAGTTAAGAAAACTCTTTTTATAAAAGCAGAAATTCACATCAAGCAGAAGTCTGATAGCAACCATTGTTTATATCTCGATTCATTCAAAAACTTCCTTTACATTTTTTTCACAAAAGAGCAATAATGCAGGAAGGTCTTACTTTCTGGGACTCAATCCTTC
>NC_050527.1:31113133-31117159 GCF_002922805.2 Oryzias melastigma
TCTCGATTCATTCAAAAATTTCCTTTACATTTTTTTCACAAAAGAGCAATAATTCAGGAAGGTCTTCCTTTCTGGGACTCAATCCTTCACTGTCACCATGTAGGATTAGCGGAGCTGCTAAAGTGGCACAAAACAATCCTAGCAAGAGTTAAAGATTACCTCAATTGATTTGGTATTTTTGCAGTGAGATGAAAGAATATCTTGTGTTTGTCAGCGTTCAAAGATGAGAGAAAGGCTATCAAGCGTGCCTTCCCCCTCCACACACTGTGTGTTTATCCAGCTTGTGGGAATTCCTGTTCTTCAGGATGAATCTGGAGTCGTCACATTTGGAGATGTTCCCGTCCCACCCTGTCTGCCAGCCTCTTTTATGGAATTCACATCGCACACTCACTTTCCTGACTCCTGGAGTCATGTTTAAAAACTAACCAACTAACACACTTTTTTAAAGTAGTACACAGAAATACATGTCTGTGTCCACAGTGTAAAATATTGGTTTATTCTTACATAATTACCATTGAATAGTGCACATTATTGCAGCCCTAAGTATTTTCTTAACAACCCACCTACCCTGAACTGACAGCAGAATCACTCTTAACTTTTTAAAGACACACCCTAATTATCTTTTGTTCTATTTTTAAAGCATTCTCAGTGGTTTTTTAATTATAAATATCACGTTTTTACCCCAAATCCCAAACCCAATGTCATTTTGTAGGAAATAGGTTCTCCAAACAGAGAGTAGTTGGTTAGAAAATCACCTCTGAGCTGTGGGCGGGACCATGGAGTAACCCCACCCCCATACCTGTTCCTGAGAGTTCAGAGCAAGGAACATGACCTGAGCAGTATTTTCTACTTCAAAATATACTATATCTTTTTTCTGTTCACTCCTGATTTACAACAAATTAAATAAAATAATGCTCAGACATGCAATTTTGAGCAAAACGTTCTACATTTGTCAGTATGTCTTGGATCATCCCAAAAAAAATAAAAAATAACAAGAACATGTAAAAAATATCGAAAACACTATTTTTTTTTATAGGAGTCGATCTTTAAGAAAATGTTTGCATTAATCCAATACAACAACAATTTTAGTATAAAGCTCCAACTTTAGAAAAAAAGATTTCAGGGTGAAAAATCATGTAACTTTTGGGAATTATAAAGAGAAAACACAACTTCAGTTTAGATGAGAAAATCCTTAAAGGTATGTTCATATCAGACATGTCGATCACCCATTTAGCCCCTGATGTTCAACCTAGACTGTCGCTTCCTGATACTAGTGCATGTCTACTGCCTACAGTTGGAAGAGTCTTGCTGCAAAATGTAAGAGTAATGAAAATCTTGCTACAGGCTTTTTCTTTCACAGCTGTTGTCAAAAAATTCACAAATCACAAATATGAGTTTATCCTTCCTGACCAGTTTTTAAACAGTTGGCAGTTCCATGAATTAAAAAGAGACAATTCTTATCTACCAAATCTGAGTCCCCGATTGGTCCAATTTTAGCTGGTTTAATTTGAACGTTCAATGACTGCTCTTTTTGTACATAGAACCCGTTAACAATCCTAAAAATGTGCATAGTCATGCATGAACATGACAGTTCTCAACTCAAAAGCTCAAAATGCGTATGCATGTTTACATTGTCCAACACATTATCACTCTCAGCTCATCACATATTGGCGTTTGGTTAAGGACCCCTCCACGTCACTTTCTGATGCTTTGGATGTCCCCAACTTCTGTTTTTTTGACCTGCTGGCTGTTTCCAAAATTTAAGAGTACATAGCCCTAGGTACGCAGGACCAGACGCAGTACCAGATGCAATATCGCATGTGGACTGGTCCTCGGGACGCGGCCGGTACCAGTTCCCTAACCAAGCCCAAGTTAGGGTTAGGGCAGTAGTAATAATAATAATAATAATAATAAAAAAATAATAATAATAATGCATTTTATCTGAAAGTGACTTTCAAAACATACAAGGATACTGTACAAAGTAAAAAGTAAAAAACAAAAAACACAATAACATGACTTTAAGAAAACGTGAAAAACACAATAAATAAATTGACATCACAGATGCAAGAAAGTTGTGAATTTAGGAAAACAGATTTAAACATATTTTTGAGTCTAGATTAATAAACTAAAAAGGAGTTAACATTCTGGAGGTCGGGGGGCAGAAAGCTCCAGAGTTGGGGAGCTGAGCGGTGACCAGACGGAGTACTGGGTTAGGGTCCCGGTGTGGTACTGGAACAGTTCCGGTTATTAATGGCCTGATATTATCTTGCGCTTATTTCTATCTTGTATAGTTTTGACAAAATATATTTTTATGGAGAGTAAATTATTAAAAGTTGTTTAAGGTTTAAGTTGATTTATCCTGGAATAATATTACTGCCTGTTTTTATTCATAGTTACGTTAAAAAGCTATGGTTTTAAAGGTTTAAAGATGCTAGCTTTTTGGACTATTTTGACATTTGCTACAATTTTTTTAGGTTATTTTGGGAATTTAGGTAAAATTTCAGCTACACCCTAGCTGTTTTGGCCAATTTAGGCTTTTTAAGAAAGAGCTGTTTTTGGCTAATTTAGATTATTTTGTTTTGTTTTTTAGGCTATTTTGAAGCTTAGCTATATTTTCTGCATTTCTTGGCTAACCTAAGATTTTTTTTTCTGTTTTTTTAGGCTAATTTGGCCTTTAGCTAATATTTCAGCATCTTCAGCTATCAGCACTAGCATCTTCAGTGGCCACATTCAGCTAACGTGTTGACTTTTCATCGGGAGTGTCTGCTTGAACACGCACTGCAGAGGATGTAGCTTTAAAGATCTAAAAGTGTCACACATAGAAATGATCCTACAACTCTCCCATTTGAAAAAAGTTAAAGTAATCTAATTTATCAATTTGGTTATGAGACAAAAACACATTTTCATTAATGACATACATTCATTTAAACTTTAAAATGTTAAAGTGAAATTGAAAAAACCTAAACTAGCATGGGAATTTGAAATATGCAAAGTCCAACATTTCAACAGTGACAGCCATCATTTTCATGCAATCCTTCCTATCTGTAAACGTAGTCAGGTGGGCAAGTTTAGGTGGAGGTCAGCTGCTACTACACGCCTGCATCTCTCTCCTGTTTTCATAAAAAAAACCTTTCGGGGCTTCTGGCAGCAGTTTCCTGCTCTTTCATCTGCCTCCCTTGTGGTAGGACTATTAGCCTGTCCTGGGTACCTGCAAGTGTTTGGAAGGCAGCTGGCTCTGGACGCTCATTGCCTGCACGGGCCCAGGGGCTTCTGAGACCTGGGAACGCTGGCACCAAATACCAATGGGTAATTAGACCTTCATTCAAGAGCGAATGTGGCAAGCATTAGACACAAGAGTTTTTCCGGTTCAATTCATATCTCCATCCTGCCTTCCTTCCCCCTCCAACAGCTACACTCCATCCCCATTTTTTTGTTCTTTTACCCTCTTTGTCTCCTGTTGGTGTTTTTCCACCCTCGAATGACTCATTTTTGTCAAGACAGTGTCTTAACTTAAGAAGCAAGCGAACTGGAAAATCATTTTGGGCAACACAAACTTAAAAAAAATACACAAAAAGATAAAAAAAGTAGAGTGATTCGCAGTTATTCCCAAACTTCACTCCTTCCTGTAAACACCCGTCTGCGTTCATGATTTCAGCCATCTCTGTGTGTGTTGTGAGAAACATGACCGCACTTGTTTCTCATAGGAAGCAGAATCAGAGCGGCCCCTTGCAGTTTCTGCAGTGAAAGGTGACATAACCCATAATTCCACCCAAACCACAATCTTTTATCCAGCATTCCTCTCTCTGATTCACATGACACTCAAATGATAAAACACTGGAGGAGTAAAACAACAGAACTTCAAAAAATAAGTTGGATAGTGGGAACAGACTTTAATGTTCACGAGGTGGATTCAGCTTTTTTGTGTTTATTGCTTCTTAACCCTTTAACACCTGGACCGTCACCGGTGACACTTAAACACACCATTTTCAACAATTTATAACTTTTTAAACGTAATTCCAGCAGGTT
>NC_050527.1:31117441-31122481 GCF_002922805.2 Oryzias melastigma
GGATTCAGCTTTTTTGTGTTTATTGCTTCTTAACCCTTTAACACCTGGACCGTCACCGGTGACACTTAAACACACCATTTTTTACAATTTATAACTTTTCAAACATAAAGGTAATTCCGGCAGGTTCTGATCGAGTTAATCGAGTTAACAATTAAAAAATTACAGTAACTCAAAGAACACTTTAGCTTTGGTGTTAAAGGATTAAAACCTCTTAAAATGTGTAATTTATTAAGTCACATTTGACTTAATTTGCTTTTTCTTTATCTCTACTTCTTGTTTTCATTTTTATACTGTTGTTTTGTGGTTTCTTTAAATGTTTGTCTTTTCAGACCTTAAAGTTATGTGCTCCTCATTTGTTTTACTTCTTCATCTTCCTAATTTTTTTTTATCTGCAGCCCGTTTTTCTTTAGGAACTCTGCTGTGGCAGCACTTTTAGCCTTTACAAATTTACAAATGTATTAATCAGTATGTTTGAATCAACCCGAGGACAATCTCAAATAATTTAAGGGACAAATATTATTTTCAAACAAGTGTCTAATTTATAAAGAGCAGTGAAAAAAACAAAATTATTATTTCAGTTTAGTTTCCCAATTGAGCATGAAATTAAATCACTTAGTCTGTCTGGAAAAAAAAAACAATTTAAACATCAAAACCAAGCAAACATTAAATTATTTAATGAAGATCTCCGATATCCAATTTATAACAAATCATCCTAATTTGATGTTATCTAATTGTCCAAGCTGTATTACTGAACAAAAGTTAATCTCAAATCAACTTTTTTATTTTAATTAATTAATTATTTTAGTTTTTTTTATTTTAAATGATTAAATGATTTGTATTAATTCATTTTTATATATTTATTTTATTTTCAATAATGATGATTTTTTGTGCATCATCTTTTCATTTCTAGAAAAGGTAAATTAGAATTAAGAAGTAATTTCCTAGTTACATAAAAGTGACTTGAGGTCCCAATTTAAAGTACTGATATTTGCTTGCCATATTGTACAAAAGCGACCGACACATTTATGTATGTGATGAAGTAAATAAATTGCAGTTCAAATGACAGAAAAGTCGTAGGGGTGCATATAAAAGACTGTAGTTGTTAACTTAAAAGGGGAAAACAACCTAAAAATTAAAGATTTTAAACTTTATTTTCTTATTGTAATTTAAGATCCTTTATAAAAGTCCGTGTTCCCTAAAGTATGTTTCCTCTTTACAGGCTTGTGTTGCAGGTAGTGGGGGGGCAGGAACAGCCTGACAAGCGGCTCTTTGTCTACAGTGAATTGAATCAGAAGGCTTGCAAAGGATGCAGCTTTTAGTGGTCAGGGAAAAACACTGGGTCCAAATTAGCATAAAGAGGAACACAAAAGAGAAAAGAGTGAGGAACGCAACAGAAAATAGTCTTGTCAACAGGACCCCCCAGAGAGGAATTTCAATTTCATATGTCTAATTATCACTGTCAGATGGAGAGAAGTAACAAAAAGCTGCCTTTGTTCTCTGCCTTTATCTCCCGCTTCCCTCTCAATTAATTTCTCCATCCGAATATGACTGATTGTCTCTGCAGCCACATAAATAATAATTTGGCCTGTGTTTTAGTTGGTGGGAGGTTCATGCAACAATTTATGATATTTGTACAAAAGGGAACGGGCTTTATGCAGGTGATCACATCCGCACACATATCCAACCTCTGTGTGGGCATCAGCAGTTTCATAATCAGTCTGCACTTCCCATCTTTTGTCATTATTTCTCTCATATCTGTCACTGGGATTGTTCCTTTTGTTTTAGTGGGTGATATTAGCATCATAATCAGGCGGGAAGAAAGGCAGCGGATGATTAATTCATGATGTGTGTGGATGAAACTGACAGATTTTAAAAGCATTTCTGTGAACTTCAGTAACAACTGGAAGAAAACATTTCAAAAAGACGATTAAAATGTGTTTAAATGTTTGACTTTTGCCTGTTTTAGCCTTTTTAAATAAAAAAAATAATAATTTGTAGTGTTTATAAAAATAAGAACTTTTCAAAGCTAAAGTGATGCCATTTTCCTTTAATCAAGTCAGCTTTATTTTAGAAACAAATCATCCAAACTTTGAGGAAAATGAGTCAAACATCTGAAAGCGCTAAAACGCTGCAGTGAAACCATGGAAGTCCCACCATAAAACATGCTCGCTTGTTCACAGAGAGGGGGTGCTGGGTGTCATTGTTACATTTCATTAGACACATTCCTTCTCTGTGGACTCTTGACCAGTTGCCATGGCATTTTCAGCTGACCACATTTCATATCAACCTCTGCTCCTTCTGGTTTCTCCCTGTTCTTCTGTCATTTGTGCTTTCTTCCAAAATGAAACTCTTCAATCACAACACTGCTTTGTTACAACAAAGTGTTGAAAATAACTAAAATAGTCATGATAAGAAAAACAAAGAAATATTTTTGTGTTCTTTCGGAAACTATGACAAAACAATTTTGACAATAAAGTTTGACTAATTTCTTTTGAGAAAATAAACAGGCAACACATTTGAAAAATTGTAAAATAAAAATAAAATAAAATAAAAAAAGGGTATTTTGTTTTAATTCAATACCTGTAAAATGATTACATGTGAATGTTTATTTAGTGTGTACATTAAATGTGTTGGTTGATCATTTCCTTTGTCCCTTACATTAACAACAAGTTAAAATTTTCACAAAATAGTTAAAAAGAACTTTTTTTTCAGCTTTTCTGTTATTATAAATACTGTACAACAAACTTATTTATAAATTATTTTGTCTATTCTCATTTATTAATTCCTTTTTGTTCTTTCTCTTTAGTCTAATGTTTTTGCACATGAAATTGTTTATTTTTATTAAATCCCAAATATATATATTTTTAATCATTTTGGAAGAAGCAAAGCTCACAATTTAAAGTAAATCAGGCTGCTAATACTGCAGACCAACAACAACATAATATTTAAAAGTTTCTACTGTTATTGACAATACATCATCATTTTGCACAGCATTATTTAAAAACTCCAACAATATATATTTTGTAACGTAAATAGACTGGAGGCCTGTGTTAAAATTCCATAACATATACAAAAAATAAGGAACATTTTCTACAGCTCTCTTCACGTTTTCTGTTTTAAAATGTGCTGTTTTCATGATGAGACACTACAGTGAATATCAGTGGAAATGTACGAAGTGCAAATCACATCAACAAATATATCGACACAAAAACAACTGGAAAAAAATAGGTACTATGTGCTTTCACTGATTGGATGATAATACTGCTTCATATCAAATAAGTTTCAGTTGAACTGATAGATAAATGTCATCATTCAACAGCATTGTCCCCTATAGTTACTTTTTTCAGTGTCTTATTCTGTTTAGATTTCTAATATTTCATTTCATTTTTCAGGGATCTGCTCTGCAAATTACTTGTGGTCTGTTGACATGGTATCTGTTGCATTTGAATTTTTAAAAATGTTCTTTTGTTGTTGTTTGTTGTCACTTTTAAATAACTAAAAAAGAAATAAGAATAAATTTTGTTTTCTGAAAATTACATCTGTCATTGTTTTCTTCTCATTTTTGTTTTTTAGGTTTGGTTTCAGGAATTGTGCTTTGTTTTCTAAAATGTAATCCTTATTTTATTTTGCTTTTTTAATTGTGGCTGCGATCTTTAAAACGTTTTTGCATAGAGTGAATTGTTGATATTCATTTGCACTTCAGGGCCACCATAGAAATGGAATTAGGTTTAAAAAAAAATAATCCTATGAATATCATTAGAATACTAAACTTTTTGTTTGGGCATAATCAGATTAGCTCGACTTCGGAGGTAACGTTCATTAGATATGTTTCAGTTTGGTCTAGCAATGTATAAATAACAACATATATATATATATATATATATATATATATATATATATATATATATATATATATTTGCTACTTCCAGAATCAGGGGCTAAACTTGAAACCTCCCCGCACTGAAATTGAGCCAGTTTCAGTTTTCTTAGTAATGTCACTCTCAGAATGTGAAGGGTTAATCATCACCTGTTGTGTTCAAACTAAAAAAAAAAAACCTTTCAGTGAAATGTGACATGTCACCAGCATCCAGCAGAATAATCCCGTCAGAAAACTTTCCATACTCACATTAATTAACATTTTTCCATCAGCAGTCAAGTGTCTGCCAAAAAGAGCAGGACAAAAGGAAAAAGAAATTGATTAGCATTCCATGTAGAAATGGTTCCAGGACAAGGGCTGTTAAGTTTGAAATTAACATGTAAACAGTTGGAAAGTCTGTTGCTGCCACCCCCATCCCCTTCTTCTTAACCCTCCAGCCAATGTTCCTCTTTAGCACATTGATAAATATACATAAAGCCCCCACACAAAACCCCCTTTGTTCCTTTAAATAGGACACTTTTTAATAGAGACATATATTTCCAGGATTATATCAGCATTCAGTTGCAAATTGTGAGTTTTAATACTCCGGTTGGGGCAGTCGATGAATAAGAGTATCATTTAAATGCAGGCAAGCACCTGGTGCAGAGGGCTGGGCTGAAAGGGGGCTCCGGGCTGACCTGGTGACAGTGCCAAGGCTTCACTTGTTCCCAACCTTCCCAATTAAAGCGCCCCGCTCAGCAGCGGCGTGTCACTGTACACTGTAACTTTATGTTCAACGAGCGGCAAGAAATATAGTAAAAAACACTTGGTGGACTCAAGCAAATGTATTTATGTGAATTCATTTACTAAAGTTTAGTTTGAAAAGTTAAAAAAAATACAGAAGTACATTTATACAGGATTTGTTTAGCATTATGGCACATTTTGATTTAAATTTTAACACACTGTTTTACATCATCTTATCTACACGATCAGACTGAAAGTGATAAAAAGTTGTTTTTCTTTTCCCCTCCTTCAAATTTTTCAGAGTTGGATTTGCATGAGTGCAGAGGGGGTGGATGCAGGGGAGGGGGGCGAGCCAACAATTTGGAGGAGGAGAAAAGTAGGGGTACAGAGTCTATTTGTATGCACCCCGCATCCACTTCACACACAATCGGGCCTGTATT
>NC_050527.1:31122553-31165017 GCF_002922805.2 Oryzias melastigma
AGAAAAGAGTGAGCGAGAGAGAGAGATTTTTTTTAAGTGTCTGCTTTCATGAGCAAGAGTGATTGAGGCACACAAACAAACCTTTGTTTCCTCCCTCACAGATGCAGGCCTGCAGCTCTGATCCATGCACCAAGCCACAACACATCCACACTCATTTCTTTAAAGACTCACTCAGATGAAAACTGTGTTTTTGGTGTTTTAACATGTTCTTGTTCTGATGATGGAGAACATATATAAAGAAATATAATTTTAAAATTGCATTTATGAGTATTTCTTGATTTAAAACATTGGGAATTAAGAGCAGAGAAAGATGCTTCTGGAAAAACATTGTAGCTGAGATGCAGAAGATACTACGGCAAGCCACAAGCTCCCCGTTCCACTTCATTCTGATGCACCCACTAGACGAATAGATCCATGTACGATTTAGTTTTCCTTGTCTGAGCTGGAATCTGGCTCTAAACTGTTTAACCGTTAATGTTAGGTTGGAGAGGGACCTGGCTGCAGAAAAGATGGCGCCTGACATCATCAACCCGAAGCAGAATTGTTCAAATTTATCTCAGTCTTAATCATAACCCTTACTCAAAGGTGTTGAGAATTATAGATAAAACTATTACTAAAGTTTAAAAAAGGAACCAATGTAACTGTTGGGGTCACCTGTAAAAGTAACGTTTTTTCAAGTGATAAATAGGGGGACTTCCAGTTCTGGACGTGTCTGGAACCAGGTCGTCCTGTTTGGTGGGAAGTGTGAGGGCTGTACGCTAGTGGGAGAGAGTGTGAACAAATGGGAAGGAGGTGTACGGAGAGCAAATAGACTCCCCCTGATTTGTGCGTGCTTAATTCTTGATTTGTGTGTCAAAATTCCTGATTTTTAACTCTTGCAATACATTTTGTAAATGAGTACAAAAAATTATGAAATTAAAAAAAAATACAATTTACACATGCACAAATTAAAATGACAACAGCTTGAAGTGAACTACACACAAATCTTTAAAAATCACGCATGAATCGCTTGTTATGCACACAAAACCACATTTACACACAACTCAGATGTGAGACTCTTTTCACGTCTCAGAGAAAGAAAAGATTTGTGTGTAAGTGATGTGTTTAAATGCTGGTAGAATGATGGGTCATCAGTTATGGAAAATATTTTCAGGTTTAAAGGGGAAAGTGTTTCAAAAATGATTATTTAGACTTTTTTTAATATATTAATTATCTGACATTTCTGTATAAGAAAGTGGGAACATTTCTAGTTTCACCAGATATAATTTTTAATCTAAGTTCAAAGCGACTGAAAAGAAACTTTGATGACCCAGCATTCTAGCAGCATTTAAATGCATCACTCATGGAGGAATCTTGGAGAAATGTCTCACATCAGATATGTGTGTAAATGTGGTTTTGTGCGTGCGTAACAAGTGATTTATACATAATTTAGTTTCAAGCTGTTGTCGTTTTAATTTGTACTTGTGTAAATTGTATTTTTTATGTTTTGAATTTCATGATTTTTGTGCAAGATATATTGTACGAGTAACAAATCAAGAATTATGCACAAAAAAATCCAATGTAACCACAAATCAAGAATAACGCAAGCACAAATCCAAAGTTACCCACAAATCAAGAATTTTGCACAACTCAAGTATTATGCACAAATCAAGAATTATGAACGCACAGATCCAAAGTAAGCACACGTCAAAAATTACACATGCATATTCAAATGTAAGCAAGAATTACGCACGCACAAATCAAGAACACGCACACACAAATCCAAAGTTCTGTTCAAATCAAGAATTACTCATGCATAAATCAAGAATACGCACGCACAAATCCTAAGTTACACACAAATCAAGAATTACTCATGCATAAATCGGGGTGCGTCTATTTTCTCTCCACAGAGGCGGGCTTACTCCGTGCAAACACATTTCTAATGAACAACTGTCGCTTTAGAAACTGTGTCCTTGAAACTCTCACAAGTTTTTCTTATTCCAGCCAAAAACGNNNNAAAAAAAAAAAAAAAAAAAGGAACACTTCTGCAATATTTCAAAAGAATGATCGGAGTTGGACTTTAATACTTTAACATTGGAGCTCCAGCGTTTATGTTCTTTCATTTACTGTAAGTTTCAGTCGTCAACACAATCAATGTAATTCTAATAGATTGTGAAGAAGAAAAGGTGCTTTTCACCTTCACAATCTGTTGGAATTACATTGATCGTGCTAACAATTAAAAAATTACAGTATGTTGAAGATGTCGACGACATCTCAGGTGTTAAAGGGTTAATAATACTTTTGGTTGAAACCTGTGTGAAAAACAGCATAACTGATGTCATTTTTAGTGGAAAAAAGTGGAAATAATCAAATAGAAAATCACTATATTCTGTTTTAGCCAAAAAGATCCACTTGTCTTTCAAACAGGTTCCTCTTTTTCCTCTAAATATTTGTGCTGAGGCGTGTTTGCAGTGGCTGCAGAGCTGTGCTCCTAACAAACACTAAACCATGCCGAGAAAAGCAAAGTCAAAGACAAAAAAAAAGAAAAAAAGAATCAAGGGCTCTTAACATTTGTAATGTTATTTTAAAACACTAAAAACGTTCCTCAGCATGTCATGTTAAAAACCCTACGAAAAAAACTCTCCCGCTATTACTGTAAATGCTAATTTAAATTGACAATAACGTAAAATTAAATATGCTTCAATTCACAAAGTAAACAATGTGTAAATAACTTGTGCTGCATTGGATCAATGTGTTTTATGTGCTGGTTGGCAAGCCGATGACAGGTTGTTTATGTCACTCCCAATTAATAATTAGTTTAATGATTTGTGTGCTTGACATGCGGCTGGGACGTTCAGCAAAATGCACACGCAGTGCTGTTTGCATAAATCTAGCCTTTCTGAGAAAGGATAGCGAGGGGAGAGAGTGAGAGGTGGGGGAATTATAGGACTCAATGTGTGTGATTGGCGGTTCCCTGGGCTCCCAGGGTTACAGAGTTCAGAGAAAAGCCGATTATTGCTCTCCCTCAGGTCAAGCCTTCATAAATAAACACGGGGAGAGCCCGCGGCACCGTGTTTTAGTATGATTAGCATATCATACAGCCTATCGACATGGTACTTATCATATTACAGCACGGCTGTCCTCTGAGCACATGGAGGTTACTTGTACGGGGCTGCTGAGCATACATCTCTGTTCATTAGAAGACTCCTCTGGGAGAGAATAAATCATATCAGCGCGTGGTTATGGCAGCCCAGTCGTTTGACTCCGCTATGCAGCGGTTAACCAGAGCCTTTAATAATCCTGAGAGGAGCTGACAGTTACACAGAGGAGAAGGATAGGAGATGAGAGGCATAGACAGGAGCCACTGGTGACATGGAGGTGGTCGGCCCCTGTAGACTGGCTCAGTCAGGTGCCGTGCAAAGGTGATGTCAGAGTTCACAAAAAAAGGAGGTCCTGCAGACAGAAATATTACTTTAATACTTTTAATTTTCTCCAGTTTGTCTTCCATTCTTGATGCTTCTCCAAATGATGCCTTACGTTACTTTCAGGCAAATCTGGCAAACTCACTTCTAATCTTTGATTTAAAACAGGAACTGGAGCGAGTGAGACGTCACCCATAGAAAATGATTAATTCAATTCAATCCCCATTTTTCGTGATACATACGTCGCCATGTTGGTGGCAGACGACATCACTAAGCTGTGATTGGTCCAAGTAAAAAGTTAAAGTCCCACTATTTGTCACGCACCTGGGGACCCATCCCCTGGGGGAGCGGTGAGCTAAAGACACAGTCGCACTCGGGCACCATTTGGTGGTTTAACCCCCCAATCCAACTCCTTAGTGTGAGAGTAGAGCAGGGAGGCACTGGGTCCTTTTTTTTAGAGTCTTTGGTATGACTCAGCTGGGATTGGAACCTACGACCTTCCAATCTCAGGGCGGACACTCTACCACAAGGCCACTGAGCTGGTCTGAGTCAACTTTTCTATGGCAGCCAAGAGTGAGCTTGTTGAAAGCGGGCTACACATAATCTGTCAGACATCTGGAGCGTTCGATATTGGGGCCATTGCATGCTTTTACTGAGGTATCTGATCGGTTTATTACTGAAAAATTTAGGATTAACAAGAACAAGTTCATAAAGGTTTCACAGCAAGAATGGTAATTATGACAAATAGAATGACTGAGTAATAGCCATTTATTTCTCATCGAAAGTCTATGGGCTTTTGGCTTTTTGGAACCAGCAGGTACTTCCATTGACATGAATATCAATGGAATGATCAACCTCTCCGCTTCTGTGTTCCAAATAGGAAGTACCAGTGGGTTACAAGAAGCCCAGAGTCCCATAGACCTCCAGTAAGAAATAGACAGTTATTTCATCAAATCAGTCAACTGACTTGTCAAAATAACTATTCTTGCTCTGATGCTTTATTTTTAGCACATTCTTTCTAATCCAATTTTTTTAAAAGATCGTTTTGGTAACGCTTTATATTAAGGTGTGCTTGTTAAGTATTAATAAGATATTAATAAGCATTAGTAAGATGCTTATAATTTGCTTATAAGCACTTATAAAGATATTAATAAGCCGCTTATTACACCATTATCTAAATTATGGCATGATGTCAATCCAATTAATTATATGCTTATAAATACTTAATAAGCAATTTGTAAGCTACTTATTACAGTATTATATATTATCAGGTTAATGGGCCGGTAAGAATATGCTTATAAAGATATTAATAAGCTGCTTATTAGACTGCTATTAAATCGCAAAGCAATAGGCCACAAAGAATATGCTTATAAAGATATTAATGAACTGCTTATATTGCTTATTACTGATGTCTAATACCAAGTTAATAAGCCACTAAGAATATGCTTGTAAATGTGTTTATACACTGCTTATTACACTAGTTTGCAGTACCCTAATCTAAAGCGTGGACCATTTGTGTTAATAAAGAAAAAACACAACAAACACTGTATGAGAAGTTTTAATTTAAACACAAAACATTACAGCTTTAAACATGACACTCTCTTTTGCTGTTTAATTAGGAAGAGGCCTTAATATATTTTTGTTACTATTAATTTGATTGGAGGATGCAGAGAGGGGGCAGAATGATGACGTCATGAGGAGGAGACGAGAAACTCGCGGCAGAAAAACGTGGCTGAAGGATGAAGAAAGCCTGTCAACAAGTTTCAGAAACGGATAAATATGTTAAGAACGAACGGACAGTGAGTTCAGAATAGCATGTTTATGGTTTTATAAGTTTAGATGCACTTGGTGGGTATGAGCTTGCTAGTCAGCGCAACTTAGCTAACGTAGCGTACCCTGCATCGGACTGGACTTTGAGCCGCTAACCCAGCGACTGAAAACCCCGGGACTGCACGAAGACGATAGGAACCGAGTGAGTGGGACACGCGCACGTTCAAGGATTCCAGTTTGACTCTGGCAGGACCGTCAGAGTTCTTCGTCGTGCTCCGTCGTTGTGCTGCATCAAGTCTGCATCGGGACCTCATGACATGCTCTGAGGGAGTGCATTGAATGCATTCACACAACTAGCCTTCAGTTAATAATCAATTAAAAGGCTTTAGTAATTCTGGTGTCTGCTTTTACAATATACTAGAGGACAAACACATTTTTTTTGTCTGTTTGTTTGTTTTGTTTGTTTGTTTTCCCAAGAATGGGAGGGACCCTTAAACAGTAAAAAAAAAAAAAACAGAGACAATTTTGTGATTTGACTTCGACTTGTAACCTTAGACTTGGGACTTGACTTGGACTTGCCCTCAGAGACTTGTGTACAACTTTGCCTTGAAGTCACTAACCACACAGTTGGGACAAACTGGATGTTTTGTTTTACCAAGTCATTATTTAAAGAGTTAAACAGCAAAAGAGAGTGTCATGTTTAAAGCTGTAATGTTTTGTGTTTAAATTAAAACTTCTCATACAGTGTTTGTTGTGTTTTTTCTTTATTAACACAAATGGTCCACGCTTTAGATTAGGGTACTGCAAACTAGTGTAATAAGCAGTGTATAAACACATTTACAAGCATATTCTTAGTGGCTTATTAACTTGGTATTAGACATCAGTAATAAGCAATATAAGCAGTTCATTAATATCTTTATAAGCACATTCTTTGTGGCCTATTGCTTTGCGATTTAATAGCAGTCTAATAAGCAGCTTATTAATATCTTTATAAGCATATTCTTACCGGCCCATTAACCTGATAATATATAATACTTTAATAAGTAGCTTACAAAGTGCTTATTAAATATTTACAAGCATATAATTAATTGGATTGACATCACGCCATAATTTAGATAATGGTGTAATAAGCGGCTTATTAATATCTTTATAAGTGCTTATAAGCAAATTATAAGCATCTTACTAATGCTTATTAATATCTTATTAATACTTAACAAGCACACCTTAATATAAAGCGTTACCATAGTTTTTCTTTATCGTCAGTTATTCAAGTTATAAACGGACCAATCTGATGTAAAGCATGTAGCTCCCGCTGGCCCCACCTCCAACATTTAATGGACAGATTACTCCGAGCTGCTTTCAGTGGGAGGGGTGTGGACTTCATACAAGCAGGAACAAGCTCACCCATGTTCCTCTAAAAACGTGACTCAGACCGACTCAGAATAATCAAGGGGTGCCAATAGGTTGGAATATGGCGGTAGATGTATCAGGAAGTCTCTGGCCGGATTTCGCAAGGGCTGAAAATAAGACATTTCTTATGAGGGATCTCAAAACTTGTTATGTCCAGTTCTTATTAAAGGTCTGTGGGTACTTCCTACTTGGAACATATGGGGGAGGGGTCACTCAATCCAGTTCTCTTGTATTGTCAATGGTTCTAATAGGCAGTAAATGTCAAAACTGCTTCAAGACTCCTTTGTTTGGTTTGGTATACTTCCACAAAATAATGCTGAATATAAACTTTCTACTGTACAGTGTTCCCTCTCTATATAGTGATTCACTTTTTGCAGTCTTGCTGATTTTTTCAGTGCAATTTACATGCTATTTCATTTTTTTCAGTCCACTGTGTTCTGCGTCCTGATTGATTTTTCACTTTGTCGATCAATCTCCTCAGTTCCGTGTCTTTGGTCCACATTTGCCACATTTACATATATATTCCATCATGAGCAGATCTTTGTTCTCATTTTCTAATCCTGGACTAATTTTTCTAAACATTTTTCATGAAAACAAAAAAATACAATTTTATTTTATTTTATGCATATCTAGAATTTTTTTTTCTTTACAAACAATTTTATGAATCGAAGTTGAAGCATTACCTTCAATCATCATCTCACACTTTAATTATTGTTGAAACTGATGAAAATGTTTTTTCGAATGGAAAAAGTTAAAGAAGGTTCCTCAAGGCTGATTGATTTTTTTTTATACATTTATAGCATCTAAAAGACTACGGAGATCAAACCCCTCACAAAGCATTAATAAACTACACTAAGCAAGTGGCCTGACACTGATGTTTTCCAAACTCCTCGAGGACTTAAGAAAGTCTACCGTGACATAGTTGTTAAAACCGAGAAAAGCAATAAAAACAAGTTAGAGGATGATAGATGTTGGTCCAATGGACAGAAAAAAATGATGTTTGCATAGGTGACAAGATTTGCCCAGAAGGAAATATGAGCAAGTCTTAAACTTCATGGACTGGAAGCCGCGCCAATTCCCAGACACGCTGCCGAGATTTCAATTTGGGCAAGTCTTTTCTCTTCAGCTACACAAGCTCAACTCACAGACCAGGGGCTGCAATTAGTGGCTAGCCATTCTGACCAGGGAGAAAAGTAAATGGCATCCACTCTTAAGCTCTTCTAAGCCTGGGGAGCCAGGGTACAGAGGAGCCTCTCCTCCTCCTAGTCAAGCATGGCCACTTTAGGTAGTCCACCCACTATGGATGATTTATTTCCACTGGTATTGGAATATCAGGCTTCTAGGGATGACCAGTAGGGTGAAAATACAGTAGAGTAGGAGGCCACAAAGCAAAAACTGGGATATTGGAATGGTTTTTCTAGTGTTGCCTGGCGCCAAGATACTGGCACAAAGCTGGGTGTCACCTGAGCAATCACATCCACTATTGGCATGGATCTTATGCCAAAGTCAGGAGGAGTGGAAATCACCTGCATACTTAAGGATTCAAGGGAACATTTAAAACATACTTGAAGAAGTTCAAGACTCAAATCGAAAAGGTTTCTGCCAGTTCCATTCCAGCTGTTGGCTTCATGTTGGACAGAACAGAAACGAAAAGCCTTTAAATCAAACGCCTCCATTATTTACACCTTAAGTTGTGTTTGCTCGCACTAATGTGTGCGATACCATCCCCTCATGCCCACCCTCTTCCGCCACGTACCCTCCCTCCCCCCTCCCATGCAAATTAAAACTTCACACACGTTGCAGCAAGCTGCTGGGTGCTCTGTGATTTTACACGACCAATTAAGGCCCTCTTGGCAGTTGTGTGAACAGTTTCATTAGAGGAGATAATATTGCAAAGTGAAATGATAAGCAATCATTATGATTAATGCCCAGACATTACATTGCTTGTTAATGAGGTGTAAATGATCTCATTATTTTTTGAAAGAGTACAGATTAGATTAAAGTGGAGTGGACAGCGCTCCTCCGTGCTCAGACAAGTTAGTGTTAATTAGGCCCAATCTCCAGGAGCAAATGAGCCGCAACCCTTTGGTAAACAATTAGGCTTCCATAGCCTCAGGGTAGATGGACAGGGATAGGAAAGTGAAAGGATACAACAGATGGATGTTGAGGGACTGTGAAAATCTAAATTAGATTTATTGTTATGTTTCTTTGTAAAATGAGACTGAATTTATTTCTCACATTCTTTAATGCATTAAGTAGTTCCTGGGTCACCTTTTACCCTCTTTACACAGTTGGAATTTCACACGTTCAATGTGCATTTTGGGTCAATTTGTAAAATTTTGAACTTTTAAACCGTTTATCTCACAGTTTAAATATATATATTGAATTGGAAATCTTTTAAAACATGTATGATGTGTAATGGTTTCACACAATGTAAAGTTCTGTTTTTTTTCCGAATTATATATATTAATTTTCAAAAGTGCACGTAATGTTTTACAAGATTCATGGGCCAAAACAGAATTTTAGTCGGCATATGTGAACAACATTGACAATTGGCATAAAAAGGAAGAAAGTGCAAACAAAAGTAAAGAAAGGAGAAATAAAGCAGGCAATGGTGGGGAATATATACATTAAGGTAAATTTTATATCCATTATTTTGTAAGAATTCTAAGAATGGTTGCCAAATCTGCTTTTTTTCCTTTTGAATTAAAATGTTGTTTTTTAAAGCATATTAAAACCCCAAAGTCCCCCAAACTGTCAAACAGAGTCTTTATATGCATATAAAAGCTACGAAAAAAATGGGTTAAAGCAATATTAACACTATCCAAAATGTAATAATTGTAAGGATTTAAAATTTTCCAAGTATAAAATAAACATAACTTAATGTTCTTTACAGAACTCAAACAAGATGGGTCAAAGACTAATTGACTTTACAAACTCTTTTTCTCTGGGTAGCTGGGTAGACAGTGGAAGACACTGTCCAAAAACATAACGCATTTTCCGAACTACAACGCACACTCAAAGCCTTATTTTTTTTTTTTTAAGCATGACATATAATCATACAGAGGGGCTGTGCCTGTGGATCCAACAATTCGGTATGACACGCAGCTTATGAGCTGTGATGCTGTGGGACCTCTCATTGCGCCCACTGTGTACCGCTCAGGGCAGCTAGTTCCTACCAAGAAACACATTAAATTTAAAAAGTCTTTCAATTGCAGTTTTGTGAAAAATGCTTTGATACACCCCAAAAACCCTCTCTTCCAAAACACAAAAGCTTTTTTTTTCAATAAATATGAGGTTTTTTTTTTTTTAATTGGGGTGTTTCCATTAAGCAAATTTATTATCTCAAATCCAATTTACTCAATTTCATTGTTAATGGAAACGCATCTACTGTTGCTGAAAAGGCTGCGATTTACAGGTATCATGAACACCTTAACGTGGCTAACACTTCTAATGTGGCTAACTTGTAGCATGTTACAAACAAGTTTTAGATTTATTATGAACATACAGAAAATAATGTCTAATTGAAATTCACTTAGAAAGTAGATCTTTCATTGACAGTGTGTGGTCGACTCTGCGATGGACTGGAGAACTGTCCAGGGGGAACTCCGTCTTCACTCAACAGTAGCTAGATCCATCCCTGAGACTCAGAACAAAACTAAACCGGTATAGAAAATGGATAGACATGGTAATTTTTTACGTTCTTCCCTTTAAAGACCAGCAGTTTTGTTTCAGCGAGAATTGCCGTGACTGACAATTCTCGTGGCAGAATCAGGGTTTCCTTTTGAACTCTGTCACACTGCCATGTAAAAATATAAACAAGCAGGATGGGGAAACTTCACATGTTCAAGTTCTTGAAAACAACAAATGCCTTTTGATCTGACCCATACAGGCTCAAAGCAATCTCAATGTGCTAAAGTGTCTATCAAATAAATAATATGTAAAAAAAATATTTTAACTTTCAGAACTTTGGCTTTAGGAAAAGTAATAGACACCAAATGTATTCTGTAGCTACTGTTAAAAGGAAAATATGTCAAATTTGACCTTAACTGGCAGCTTTTCAGTACTGTGCGGTTAAAGGTTCCAAATAAATCTTTAAAATTGTTCAGTTTCTTTGCTTAGTTGAAACTTTACATCACATAATTTCCTTTAAATAGAGAAATTCCAAATATCAAGACAACTAGTATTAAACAATAACTTTTAAATAAATTTGAGAAAATAAACCGCCAAAAAAAAAAATTATTGGACAAAGAATTTAATGAAAACTTAGGTAGGTCAACAGGGTAATCTTGCAAAATGGAGGCATCTTCAATTTGGATGTTTAAGGAGGTGTGCTCTAATCAGAAAAGAGTTTGCAAGTTTGCAGACTGGAGAGCAAACCCTTTGACAGAGTTTCCCTTCAACTATTAATTTTGATTATGCAGATGTTCTCAAGGTAACAACATATCCACTTTTGAAGTGCTTCACTTCACCTTTGAAAACGAATAATAATAAAAAAAAAAATGGTGAAAAGAAACTGAAAACACAGTCAGTTGCTGCCAAATTATCATGAACTATAAGTCTTTGTAAATGCAAACATCACTTCTTTTGATTAAAAAAGAGGGTTTAGAATAATATGCAATTAAGGACAACAAAAACGCCACAAAGGCTTTTGTTGATGCTGTATTGTTTTCTGTATTTATTCTTTAACTGGATCCAGTTTATTATTAAACTTTATTGAAAAGTATTTGTTTTTGTTTTTTCTTATTGTTGGGAAAGAGATAATGCGATGCCAATTCAAGAACTGTGACATTTTTGATCCCTCGTTCAATACAATGATCTTTTTCTTACCTCCTCGCAGAGACAATCTCTCTTTCTCATGAGAGCCTTGATTCTACCGCATCTAAAGATAGACCAGGCGATCCACAGTGGGAAATATCTGCCTCCGACAGCATTGATTTTCCCATCTTGTCCTTTTGTCTGAGCAGATATGCTTATATTATGACAAGAAAAGCGCTGCTGTAATCCCCCGCCTTATGAGTTCTGTTTTACAGACATCAAGCCTTTATCGCTGATTGATAACGCTTAACTCAAAAACACATAGAAGCGGTAGGAAAGTCAATATTTTGCCAGTGACTGAAGGTGACCCCTAGTTCCTGTATTTGCAGTGTGTGCGCAGAAAGCTTTGATGGTAAATTTGTGGGGTGGTTATGCGGGGAGGCTGTTATGGATTTGCTATCTTGGCCTGAAGTGTTTGCAGCTGATTATGTGATTAAATCAATAATAATTTCTGTTTGGACTCTTTTGCTCCTCCGCTTTATCCTCTTTTTCCTGTGTCGTTGAGCAAAATGGTGGGTGGGGACTGGTGTACACACGCACAAATACAAGGAGCAAATGTGCAAGCATACTACACAGAGCAGAACAACTGGGTTACAGATGGCACCGTGGGCACATTCCACAGACCAAGAATGCTTCTGTCAACACATGAGTGGTAGATTTACGTTTTAATGTAAGCAAATTAATAATTTGGGGGGGGATTTTATTAAAAAAAAAACAAAAGATTTGAAAACATATATGATTTATCAAATGAAAGGCTTTTTCTGATGTATTTAAATAGGGCACATTTACCCTAAAAAGATGAAAGACAAAGATGCTCACCAGCTCAGCCATCCTTTCTGCCCTGTTCTTCATTTATGCCTTCCACTCCAAGTTTGGCGATCTGTGCCAGCCACTCCTTCACCACAGCTGCCGCCCTCTTCTATTCTGCCAGGTTTGTTGTTATGTCTAGACTACAGGAAATGCAAGATTACATTTGTTTACAACCAACAGGAACTAGAACCAGAAGCTGTTACGTGATTAAAGAGCGCTACCCAGAGAGAGTGTGTGTGGCTCAACCCCCTGGGTTTGGCAACAATCGGGTCGTAGCAGGCGAACCAAAATGGTGAAAGCGAAAACTGATGTTTGATAGATGAACAGATAGCTTCCCACACTGTTTATATACCTAATATTCATCCTCTAAAGTAAACAGTTGTTTCATATTTGTGTGTGCTGGTGTTTTGTCAGGCACGTGACGGTTTATAATATGCATTAGGTGTGTTTGTGGCTGCATGTGTGTTTGAGCTTGTGAGGCTGAGTTAACTCACGATCCCTTAGCACCCTCTTAAATCTATACCCAATAAAAATCAGCACCGTCTTGAAAAACAAAACCCTAGGAAACATCTGTAAAACATTGATTCTGCAGATTGCAAACCAAGCGCATGGCTAATGAGAAAAGAAATCATTTTTGATTAATTAGCCTAAAATTGGAGAATCTAAGTCGCCACCAGGGAGATGACAAGTGCTGCAGGTCAGATCACACAGGAGGTACAGTACAGCAGCTTCCACTTCCACTTAGCTTGCAGAAGAAAAAAAAAGGGGGTGGTTTAGACACCGAGGTATGAATCCCATTACCCGAGCCAAATTTACCCACAGTCTCTGTGGTGTCCAAATAAGACTAAAATATTTTCCACTTGATGATTGTGCCAATTCTTCATTATTCATGAGGGGAAATGTGCATTAAGTATCAGCAAAGGTGGTATTTATTGCCAGTGGCTTCACGCAGATACACCAACAAAACTCATAGTAATCCGTCCCGCCTCCATTCCATCCTTATATGCTGAAGCTTGTGGTTTTGAAAACAGCAGAACTCAAAATACTTTTCATTTTATTTGGCGTAGCTTTGAGAAAATAAGTTAACCGTGTAAAATAAAATATATGTTTCTATTAAACTATTATAAATTAGAAAAGGTACAAAAACTAGAGAAAGAGTGTATGGCAAAATCTTGGAATTGTCTGTTTGTAGTGTTGATTTTCTGTTAATAATCAAAGTCCAAATTTGTCTGGAGTTTGGTGCCACGTGTGAAAGGTTTTCCAAAAGTCCTTTTTGGTGCGATCTGGTCATGTCCTTAAATGATCACAAGAATAATTTCGTATTTGGTTTGACTTGAATAAACAGTCAAGTTTAAAGACATTACAAAACCTCATTTAAATGTGTTTAAGTTCATGTATAAACACGAGAATTTCCTGTCGGATTTGTGTCTTTTAAAATATGTTTTATCTAAGGTTAACTTTGGTCCAAGACCTAAAAATATGTAAAAAAAAAATCTTATTTACTCACATTGAACTCAGATTAACATCAATTACAAAATACCAACAAAAAGTCACACATTTCACAATTTTTCTAATAATCAGCAGAAATTCGCCTGTTTTTGTAGCCAAATATGAATTCACACATTTACATTTTTCTTTTAATAAACATCCTTGTGTCAAACTTCTGAAAACTAAAAGTCCCTTGCAGTAAATCACTATTTAATTTCTATATCTTAACTATTAATGGATAATAATTTGAGTAAAAAGTTTTGACAGAAAACATAAATAATTTGTGGCAGCATCATTTATTTCAATTTATATAAATGAAAACGTACTGACATTTCATAAAACACAAAAAGAAAAAAAATATAAGGAAATACCTATAAACACAAGCACTTGTAAAGAGTAAGACTACAATACTGGGGGCGAATGGAGTCAAGCTGAGCTGAACTCATAACACAGCTGCTTCTTTGAGGTCAATAAGGAACTCGGACTGTTTATTTGTCCGAGCGTTTTATTTGCTTTTTAATGCCGCAGATTTAAACAATCTACTTAAAAGAATAACAGCATCTTAAGAGTGTGGGAATTTTCTTTTTTATCTCCCATCAATCTTTGGTCTATTTATTATTATTATTATTGAAATGTTTCAATAATTCACAAGGTACCTTTGGTGCCAACATTTCACCTTTTTTATGTCCCCAAGAAAGCATATTTGTCAAACTCTTCCGGCTCTCCGCATTGATGGCTAAACTGTTGTAAAGTTGAATCGCTGTGAATTTATAGGGATATAGTCCCGGGTTCCCAGAATGCAATGTCACTCTGTCACACTCATCAATCTCCAGTATTTTTTTTTTTTTTTTTTACAAACGACAGAGGAAAAAGATCACTACAGAAAAGAAGTGCAGCAGTGAGATGTCTTAAGAATGATCTCATTTTATCAGCTGCCTGTCAATGATAAAATCTATCTGTGCAAATGATAAAAAAAAATCATGCATATAAGTGTTTACAACAAAATGAATTTCTTGTAATCAAATATTATTTTGTTCTTAGCTGTAAACAGCTTTTTTCCACACAACTTGATGTCATAGATTTAAACTTATCTCTCTTCAGGGACCCTCTGAGAATCCTTTCCCACAGAGGTATTGACCGCCATAAATTTTTTTCAAAGAGAGATTCTGCGTCCTTTTATAATAAGTGAAGGAAACCTAAATCCTAACGATTAATGAGCCCTCCAACCCCCCCACGGCCATGGCAACCAGGGCAGTTTGCCATCTTAAGCAGAGGATTCAGTCGCTAACATAAAAGTTTTTCTTTCCTCCCGATGAATCTCTCTCTGTGGTTTTTCCTTAGAATTGTGTAGTTCTTTCCTTTTCTTTACAACAAAAAAATGTGTTAGCATTTTATGTAGTCACTACAAATGTCAAAAAAATATCAGAACTAAATCTAGTAGCATTACAGCAAATGTTCCTGTAAAAAAACATTACGTTTTTTAGAAAATATTTTTAAAAGATGAATAATATTAAATATTACTATTAGATGCCTATTTTAATTTGTATTCACAGGGTCCCTGTTAAGCAGAAACAGCTACCGCGGTAAAACAACCCAGGATGCAATTTCCACGCACGCGGATGCCAAGTCTTGAGGTTAAGCACTTGTCCACCCATGGATGAAACGCCTTAATTGTCAAAAGTTTAGGAATCTTAACCCCTTCAAACCTGAATATATTTTCAGTAACAGAAAAAAATATTCTTCCGTGGTTTTCTGTTTGAGGTGATGTCAAATTAAATAGAGCTCTAAATATAATTGTGCGTTGTAAAGTAGTGCATGAGTTATTTAGTTAATTATGAATAAAATTACTATTAGACATGTTTTAGATAAAGAATATATATATATATATAAATATGTATATATGAAATACATGCATAGCTATAAAACATATACACACACACACACAGATATAATATATATATATATATACACACATATATATATATATATATATATATATATATGTGTGTGTGTGTGTTTTATAGATATATATAAAACATATATATATATGTCATTTCATATATATATACATATATACATGTTTTATAGATATATATAAAATATATATATATATAATACCTAAAACATATATACATGTTTTATAGATATATATAAAACATATATATATATACACATATATAAAACATATATACATGTTTTATATATATATAAAACATATAGAATGTTATAGCTTACATAAATACTTTAAATACATTTGTGGTGAAAAAAAGTTTGTTTGTTTTTTGCTTCCAAACAATGAGTATAAATGTTCTTGAAACTCCTGTTCTAAAGCGCTATGCATCCTGTTTTTAGGATATACATAAAACACAATGTTCCACACAGCAGGAGCACACACAAATAATTGTGTGTTGTGTTAAAATAAAGGGGAAAGAGAGAGAAACTCACTCACCGTGACGGTTCCCAATGCTAAGTTTGCTGTTGATGCCTCAGATCTGTCAAGTACCTGAAGTGAGCCTCCTTTAATTTACTGTGTCAATAACACTGCAGTGGAAACACAGCCGGCATGATAGATGCAGACGTTTCACACAGACTTTTCCCCAAAGTGCCAATTGTTAAAAGTAAAATAAATAAAAACCGCCATCATCTAAATCACTTCACGTGTCTCTGCCGCTACTTGTAGCTGCCGCATTGGGAGCAGATTTTCCTTCTGAGCCCCTTTCCATTTATGAGGCATCAACATTCTCTTCAAGTAATTAGTCTCCAGCAGTCTCTGGATGGATTTCATTTTGTGCTACATCCAAGCAGATGCTTAACCCTCACATTTCTACAAAGAAGTGCACCAGGTGCTGAAGAGCAAACACCAGCTTTGGAGATTTCCTCGTTTCTAAATTAGCTTTAGAATAGTTTTCAAATAAGTTTTAATTTCAGTTCAAACTTTTTTTTTTCTTTTTTTTTTACAAAAGGCCCTACAAGGATGCTTCAAAGTTCACTCGTCTTAGAGGAGGAAGGAGAGGTTAGCATTGATTTCAAAGGCAGTATTTCAAACTGCACCCCAGAGCACAGGGCAGGGCTTTCTCGCCGATGACACGGATTCTTCAGGGGACTTCATGTTAGTAGGTGTCTAGACATTTTATTACTTGGCCAAAGCACCAGAGAATCTCTCCCACCCCCTTCATTTATAGCCGGCAGATGCTCTGGCCAATTAACATCTTTCAGGCACAGTTAGAAGCAAGGTGAATAAGTGTCAGCTTCCAGGTCGAAAACATTAAACATCATTAAATACTTCACTAATGTTCAAAACAATATTCATCTATATTCAGTAATAGATGAATGGATATTTGTCCAATATTTGATTTGATTTTTTTCTGATTTCTGATTTCAAGTTTATTTTAGGGAACAGTACAGGTTGTGAGCTGGTCAAAGCAAGCAGCTGGGGTCCTGTACAGTAGCCCTGAAGAGCCGATGACACCAGCAAATTACACAAAAACATTTTTAAGATAAAAAAAAAGCCAAACAAATAATAATAATAAAAAAAAGCATTACATTTTAGAAATTCGAACAACATTTCAGAAACCTAAACACAATTCCAAAAAATATAGTAAAAAAAACAATGAAGCATTTTGTAAAGAAAAGTTATTTCCAGAAATCAAAGTGAAATATTAAAAAACTGAAACAAACAAAGCGGAAGAAGTAGGTACTATCAGACATTAGTCATAGGATGACAATGTTTGATTTCTGATGTTTAAGTTTTTTTTATATGTGTCTTCAATGTCCGCATATGGGCTAATTAGAAAAGTTATGATTAATGATTAGTGTGGGTTAAGTCCAGTATTGCTTCAAGCCAAATAACCTTTGGTTGAAATGATCAAAAAATATTATCAACCAATAATGGATGCCCCATAGTAAATATATTTTCTGTATTTTGTTAAAAAAAAAAGAAAAACAATATTTAAGAAAGCAGAAGTAATTTCCAGAAATCAAAAATAAATGTTAAAAAGTAAAACACAATAAGAAAGTGTAAACGGTACTATGGGACATGGATGATGATATTTGTCCATCACTTCAACTTAAAGTTATTAGGCACAAAGTGATACTGGATGCTCCATACTAATCATACAACTTTTCTTAGTATGCAGACATAAAAGACACATTTGAAAAAACATGATTATAAAAATCTAATGTTATCATCCAATCAACAATGTCTTATTTTACTTCTTTTCCGGTTTGTGTTTTGATTTCTTGAAATTAATTTTTTTTTTAAAGCTTCATTCTTATTTTGTTTTATTAGGATTGTGTTTTGGTTTCCAGGATTTGTTTTAATTTCTAAAAAATATCTAATTGTGTCATTTGTTCTGTTCTTTTCACTTTTAATTGTGATCTTTAAAAAGTTTTTGTGTCAAGGAATTTGCTGGTGTGATTGGCACTTCAGGGCCACCGTAGTCCTGAAAAGAAGGTTTAAAAGTATACATAATTATTAAACATCTTATCATACATCATTTTAGTAATAAATTTGCATTTCTGTCTAGTTTGACTGCATTATTCTGACTAAGACACCTTTTCTCTGCCCTGGTTGAGCTAACTTTAATAGAGAATGGATTGCAAAAAGCAGGTGTTTTGTGTACACTCAAGTAAAAACAAGAATTTTAGACAATGACTGGCTAAATAATTTTGAAATATGAAAATATTTAAGGGAGAAACATCAACACATTTTTGCCAAAAACATTTCAAAGTAAGCATCAAAGAAAAAATTGATGGTTTAAAAAGCAGTGGAAATAAAATTCAGCTCTCACTGCCACAAATTTGAGAGTAGATCTAGTTTGGTTTTAAAATCAACCATGATTTGTGTAAAACATACTAGAACATTTCACTTCAACTCCACATTACCTGAATTGTGACCAGTATCTTGTAAAAACATTGTTAGTGACAGCTGAAAAAACACTGGAGCAAATGGACAGCTAATTGTTAAGAGTTTACACAAAATGAAAGCTAAGAGACTCATAGTAAAATCTGCTTTTTTCTTTTTTTTTCTGTTGCACTTTTTTAACTTGTAAATGGTCTTAAAATATTAATTTTTTAAAAGTACATTTCCAAAAATTGTATATATATAGGTTTCAAACTAAATATTCATTTAAGGAAGCTTCACACTCAGAAAACATCAAAGTATAGTTAGTACAATTTTAAAACACTAACTTTATTGAGTATTAAGAGCGTTAAGAGTTAATTTTAAAGTGTATTATTAACTTAACACAATCTATCTTTTTTTCCCTAAGTTGAAATAATTCAGAAAAAATGTAGTCCTTTTTTAACTTTGGAGTTTGTTTAAAAGATAGATAGATGAATCTGTATTTGTCATTGTCATAGGTACAATGAAATTAAAAGTGCTTCCTGATCAGAGCAAAACTCATCCCTTAAAACAACCTATGGTAAAAATGCACAACTAAAAATGATAAATTATACTTCCAAATGCATGAAAAGTATTTATCTGTTATGGAATTAATAAGTAACTAAAGAAATTAAAATAATCCTTGGTTAAATGAAATGCATTTGTTGCTTAAAAAAAGGGATACTCAGAATGTCAGAATTAACCTAGGTTGTTTTTAAGCATGCACAGGAACTCTTTGATACCTATGTTGTAATCTGCTAAAAAAATGATTTACAGTAAAAAAATATGTTGCTTGAAAATTAGTATATATTTCTACAGTATATATACATACATGATATATAAATACGTACAGTATATTTAAATTCTGCAGCATTTAAGCATATTCATATTCTTCTTTATTATAACTTGTATTTGAACTGCATAAAGGTCTGCAAAAAAATTTAAATGAGTCAAGACATTGTAATAATATCATATCAGTGTGACAAGATTAACATCATATTTCTAAAAAATTACAAAGTTATATAAAAAAAAACATTAAAGTATTTTCAGATTTCCTTATTGTACAATGCTGCATAACTAAAATAGACAAGTGCATGCATATGCAAATACACACTCAAGTTGATTACCGAGGCCCCAGTGAGTGTTTGTCACATTTTAGTGGAAAATTACAGCTCTTTCAACAATTTCTCAGTCGGAATTCCATTCTGAAGTGGATTTTATCTGCAAATCACAATTATTTTGTTCATGCTCTGTTTTAATGTGAACCCCCGCTGGGCTGAAGAAGACACTTGTCTATTCATAAATGTATTACTGCCGGGGAATCATTAACTTATTGTTAGTGGTGCAAATGATGGCTTATTGGCATAAAAACAGTCAACCGACACTTTTATCCTTAAGCCGCGCTTCCATATCACTGAAAACAATGTCATCTACCACATTACTGCCATCCCTTCTGTGTGTCTGAGCTTAGTGAAAAGGTTTTCAGTGAACAGGGGGTGGGGGGTGCACCTAGCAAACGATAAGTGTATGCTGGGTTTCTGAGAAAACGGACGACATAAGAACACAAAAGCAATTGTAAACACAGAAGGGAGTGAAATGCAAAAAAAGATGTTTGTTGCCAAAAAAAAAAAAAGATGAATGCTAACCCAAAACAATGGTGATGGAAACCCAAACGAGGCCCAACGAGAGCCCAGAAAACACGTTGCGATGTGCGAATTATCTGTAAAGTGGAGCTCTGTTTGATATTTATGGTGGCAGGAAACTCATATATTTAGACAGTTTGCACAGATGGTGGCCATCCCTGGTCAACATTCACATAAAACTAGAACGAGCATCTCCCCCTGTGTCCAGCTATCCTTCTCAGAGACTGCAGACACAGATAAAAGGAAGGGGCGTAAAAGTGTTTAAGGGAGCACAAGTTGTAAAGTCGACAGAAAGCAGAATCTGTGTTCACTGCTTGCAAAATCCTCTCCAAGTAGTAAAACTTTAATAAATTCTGTGTGTCTGTTTCACCTTTTTGTCAGCTGATGCTGTTTTTTTTTTTGTCATTCTTTTATGTTTTCGTTTGTTGAAAAAAGGCTAAAAATAAAAAAAAAAAATTGATAAAAATGCCACAACATATGGAGAAGAATCTCACAGTAAAGAGGAAGCAAGGAGGACTGAAATGGAGTTAGCAGTATGCTAACAGCTAAATAGATAAGCTGGCTAGAAATAAGCTAACAGCTAGCTGTTGTCGGTAAATTTGTTAAGCTGCATTCACACCAGACATGTTTCGGGCATCAAGTTTCAATTTCAAGTCAGACATAATCTAAGATTTGGGTTTTGGGTGCACCGCGTCATTCTGGCAGGACCACGATTTGGGAGGCAGACGTGACGTGTCAAGGTTTCAAAAATCTAAAGTCTGGCATGGACTCAACTTTGGGCACGTGATGTTTTTAATGATTTAATCACTAATCATATGTGGCTGCTCTATGCTTGAGCTTTCATCCTGAGCTTCCATCTATTTCCTTAACCTCAGGGCTGGAAACTGTGCTGACCACTGTTGAGGAAGGTGTGAAACACTCTGGACTAGGGCTGCCACGATTATTCGACTAATCAACTATTAAAAAAGTCGACGTCTAATTTAAAAGTCAATTAGTTGTTACTTTATGTTACATGGAGTAGTAAAGTTGAACAAAGCTGTGAGCTTATAGCACCAAAAATTTTACTTTTTTATATTTGAGTCAGTGAGACCAAAACTGGATCTTTAGTGAAAAATAGTTCCTCATTTCAGATGCCGACCTCATTTGATTTAATCTTGTTTTAATACCAGAAACTAATGAAGGACAGAGGCTTTATTAAAAGTTTTATAAACTATTGTCTTAATTTTCTTTATTTTTAGTTAGTTTAAAGCTAATGATGGTTAAAATGTGTGCTTTATATCCACTTTGCGCATGACCTGATTAGTCGATTAATCGGAAAAAATTAGCAATCTAGTCTGCTACGCTAGCAAGCCACACCGGCGGACAGCGTAGTAAGCTAGCGAACGCTGCGGCCCATGGTGCAGCAGAGCTAAAACGTGCTAGCACCCCCTGTTGCTCTGACGGCCCTTGTGCAGTAGAGCTCTCTATCCTGGCCCATGGGCAGCTGGCTGCGCGGCAAAAGGAGAGCCGCCGCGGGGGCTTATGATATTTTTCTCATTTTCATCAATACAATAATGAAAAGATCCTCCAGTTTTATCTTTAAACGGATGTCATCCAGGTGCAGCTCTCCCTGAAAGAGTGAAGTTCACCGCACCGGAACCTGAATGAACTGGTGAACCCAGACATGCCAACTTCCTGGACAGTGCTTCTGTAGAGCTTTCTAAAACATATAAACCCAAACTACTTTCTCAACATCATCCATGTACTCTACAATGTGGCTCGAATGAAGTACAGAAAAACATTGGCAGTTGATCCTCCCACACGCGACCAGGGTGTCTTTAAGGACGTTTTAGGGCAGGTGTTGACGTGTGGCGAAAGAAGGGTGGCCGACGCAAATTTGAGGCGCGGCTCGTGTCCGGCATTAATGCAGCTTTAGGAATCCAGAGTGAAGCTGTCACATGAATGTGCAGCTTTTAGGCTTGGTTTTAAACAGCTGATCCCTATAACTGTCGTGGCACGTGGCAAGCGGTGCAAGTTTGTTTCCTAATTTCCCTACCTGTTTCCTCCTGCTGGCCCGCTAACAGCTTCCTCTCACCTTTACACTCATTGAAAACTAAACAGTCAGGCTCTCTCTCCCACTGGCAAGTTTGGTTCCCATTTGATCTGCAGCTCAGTTTGCTTTCCTAGACAGTTGGCAAGTGTGGAAGAAGAAGAGAACACTGGTGTGGATCAAACCAGCAAACCCTGAACCGCTTGAGAGTAACCATCTCGCTCCACTGAAACATCGTGTTTCAAGAACGGAAAGAGAACAGCATCCGAGGGAGATTAAAACATAAAAATGTTGGAAAATGCCTTGTAGGTGTGAGAAGGTGTATTGATGATTCATGAAGTACTACTTTTTTCTCCTTTGAGCTTTTATTTCCTGTCTTGGTAAGAGCTCGTTCTGGTGATGCTGTGCCCTAGTGAGCAGCTGTTAGAACTGCGTCATTTTTCTAAGTGGTGTTGGCCGCGATGGTCCTTAGTTTACTCTCCAGAACGTTATGCAAGAAAGTCTGAGTCTGCAGCTACATTTTCTATCAGTCGAAATTGAACTGAAATAAGGACACAGCTGATAAAGGCTTATCTTAACTTCATTGTTTGGATCTAAAGAATCCAATTTTTTTATTTATTTTATTTATTTTTTTTTTTACCTGAGTAGAAACTTTAGCATTTCTATGATCACATCATTTTCAATGTCAGATAATAATGCTGCATTAAAGACCCACTTAGATAAAAAACATGTAATTTTAACACATTCTTGTCATTTTTTTCTCATAATGAAGGACATTGGTGGTAAGGGAAAAAAACTGATCCATAAACAATTCTTATTCGTTTTATGAATTTTAAATAATTATTCATTCATTCATCTTCTTGTCCGCTTCTTCCCTTTCGGGTGCCGGAGCCCATCCTGGCTACTGATGGGCGAAAGCAGGGTTCACCCTGGACAGGTCACCAGTCTGTTGCAGGGCTTCAATCACACACACATACATACACTCACACGTCCACACCTAGGGGCAATTTAGAGTCACCAATTAACCTATGAAGCATGATTTTGAATGTTGAATTTTCCTTTTATTTCTGAATCTTCACTTTCAGGCCTCAGTTTTACAGTTTCAATAATAATTTCCGGGCATTTACTGCTTAGCTGAGCCAAATTTTAAATGGGGGCGGGGCTTTGAGCTCATTGGCTACCCGAACATGCATCCCATGGTTCCCCAAGAGGTAATGGTGATGTGACGTTTTTTCTGCTGCAGAATGTTGTCTGTTTATGTCAAAACAGCAGCTGATGGATATTTTTTTCAATCAGTAATTTTTACATTTATTGCTTTTTTATTTTATGTTTTAACTTTTTTCAAATTTTCAAGATTTATTTCAAGTTTTCACTTTTTTTTCAATTTTCAAAAAAAAATGTTTTTCCAAATTTTATTTTTTTCAAATTTCCAATTTTTTTCATTTTTTTTTTCAAATTTACAATTTCTTGTTTTCAAATTTTCCATTTTATTTTCAATTTTATTTTCAGTTACAATGTTTATTTTTCAAGTTTTTAATCTGTTTTTTTTGTTCACTTTAAGCTGATCCGGATTTGACCCCATACGTTCACCAAAACGATACAGCTATAAAAATATGATTGGAGTGAAACTTTAATGGAAATAAATACGTTCAAAGTTATTTTGAATCATAAATATATGTCTTTTCTTTCAGTCTTAGATGAGTTTGGTCTTGAAGCATGCTTGCAGTGTGCTCTCTCATCTGAAGCCTGGCTGACGGACATGAAAGTCAGATCAATTGGTGGAGAAAGAGAGATTAGGACGGATGAGTCACTACATTCTGACTTCTTGACAACCATGTCATGTCTTGCAGCCCAGAAAGAGGTGTTACCGATTGATGCTTATCTTTCATCAATTCAGCTTTAATCTGACAGCCCATGTCCTTCATAATCATATCAGAGAAAAATCTATATTAAATTGAACTTCCCACCTGTGGAGAGGAACATGTTCGGCGGCCCTCTCCCCAGACACACTGACAAACCACACACCTCTGACTAGTCAGAGGCATTACTTCATCTTCTGATCATATGCTAAAGAAGAAAAAGAAAATAAAAAAGAAGCTGTCATGCTGGTAAGAGGTGGCGCAGCCTCTTCAGTTGCCGGCCAAACAAACAAACAAAGGGAAGGTGAAACAAGGTGCAATCACTGACCTTTGTTCAAAGAAGCCATCTAATCTGTTCCCACTTTACTTAATTAGAGAAAGCAGGGGGATTTTTAATGTGGCCAGTGTTAATGGAAAACAACTCACAGGTGCTAATTAAATAGAAAAGAGAAACTGGTCTCTTTGGATAACTTTAGGCCCATCAATCTATGTATTCATCCATTACAGCCCAGACTCGGAAAGTTTCCCGCTTTTGAAGTCGAACCATGGTGTGGATTCTCTAGCATGTTTTTATGAACGAATGCCCTCTCACTCCTCCAAACAGGATCTTCCAGGGATGACTTGGTTTGGCTTTTGTCAGCTTTGCCTCTTGGAGGTTGATCCCGTTTCCCCACCGAAGGCTAAATCCTCACACAGACGCTGATTAACTACTGCTTTACAGGATCAACAGAGTAAACACGTGCGCCCTTGAGGTGGCCAAAACATTTATTTCCTCTTCGACTGTTAAAAGACGACAGAGTCGCTGCTCTGCAAGAAACATTCTTTATTTATTTTTGAGGTATGGGCGGAAATGAGCAAAAATATGTATTCTTTGAAATCCTTTATTTATCTTTAACCTTTATTTAGCCAGGGAATTCTTATTGAGATTAAAAATCTATTTTCAAAAGAGCCCTTGAAGAAGGAGTCATTCATAAACATATATACTACGGGTGTGCCAAAATATTGATATTACGATATATCGTAGTATTTATTATTGATACTTGATGGGTTCTCACTAAGTATCGATCTTTTATTTTGATTTGAAGACGCTGTAAAACGTTTTATTCATCATACTTTGGTGAGACGTTCTTCCGGAGGTAGAATTCTGCACAATTCTGCACTAAGTAGTGGCACTGCTGCTCATGTTTACTATTGTTAACAGTGAATTATTTTACAGATAATTCAAATTCAGTTACTGTCACTGTCTATTATTTGTTGCACAAAATTAGACAGAAGTTGATTATTGTGATTGTTTTCAAGCTAAAAAATAAATGGGGATATATTTTCCTAAAAAAATATATGTTCTTCCATATATTGTGAGTTATTAGAGATGATTTTACTAATTATCATCGATATCGCGAGCCATGTATCGCTTATCGCATCGTATCGTGAGGTACCCAGTGATTCCCAGCCCTAATATACACCAAGGGACAATCATCAACAATCAACAATAAAGTTCATAAAACTGTTTAAAGCATTCATAAACCATGCTTCTCATTTTCAATGAATCTTAAACTGGCCTGTAAAAACCAAATTCTTCAAGTCCAAGTCCTTTTGGAGATTGTTCCACGTCGTCGGTGCAGAATACTGAAAAGTCACTTTCCAGCTTCTGTCCGAATGTTTGGTGCTGTCAGATTTTTGTGATTTTAAAGTACACTTTCCAGTTTCTCTTGAGTTGATACAATGGCAAAGATAGGAAGGAAGCAAATGCAAAATACCTTTATATCATAACGTCCACCAGTGTGTAAGTCTACGGTGTTTTGGTGCAGATCCCACACATGTATAGAGTTCACAGTGGTGAGTATGAGGCTCACAGTTTGTGATGAATCGCAGAGAAGTGTGGTTCAATATACAGAGTGCAGAACTTTCAATGCTTCATTTGGGGATTTCATTTAGATAAGATCTCCATAATGTAAAATTGATTTAAAAAATTAATAAATAAATGAGACAAGAACTGGTTAAAAAGCTATAAATTCAGAGTCACATTGATTTCAAGAATTGAACTTGGCATTTGAATTAAAAAAAAGAAAAACAAGATGATTTTTGCCAAATTTTAAATATTATCTACAATTGTGCATTTATTTATTTATTTGATGCATTTAAGCCAATAACACTTACAAAATTGAGAACTAGTAAAACAAAAATACAATATTCTTAATTCTAAATATTCTTATGTGCAACAAACACCACTCTGGAAGTAGTCATCAATAATTATGAATACATTTTATTTTTAAAAGCAAACTTTCAACACATTAAACTAATAAAATTGTTTACAAACTTTTTGGAATGTTTAAAATGTTATAAATATTGCTTAAATCTATAGACGTTCCTTAAATAAGAAGCACATACAGTAATTATGTTACCATTAAAAACAATTTCAAAGGTCCTTCAAACTTATGGTTTTACTTGCCTAATATTATGGTTTGGAGCGTAACTGTTTAAATATAAATATATATTATTTTTAGTCCAACTGAATTAATGCAATTATTAAAATGTTTATGTTAATTGCTTGATCAGATTTCCTTATGGTTTTAGAAAAAGAATTCTTGTTTTTTTCACACTTTTATTTAAATCTTTCTGCTTAAAGACAAGAAATATATATCTTTCATACAAGATATTTCTAAAATCTTCGAAACGAGCTGATCCAGCTTTATGTGATGCATTTCTGAGACACAACTGTTCAAAATAAAAAGGAAAAATACATTTCCTCCGAGGATTATCTAATTTTCTCAAACGTCTTATTGAATAAGTTTGTTGATGCAAGAACATCCAATTAAATTTGATCTGTTTATACTTTATTCTTTTCTTTTTTTATTATTTTTTTGGCTGTTCTGTGTTTTTTTTAAAGACATGCAATCATTATTCCTGACTTCTTGACAAGACGTAGCAGCTGGTGACCTCAGGTCCATGTTATGCACCCCTGACCACATTAAAGGGTAAGTGTGGGCAGTGTGTGGTCTGCCTCCGAATGACGGCAGGGGGACGCAGGAAACAAATTAGCTGTCTTGACCTTGGCCCAAGTTTCCCTTCCAACCCTTCCTCCTCCTCCTCCTCCTCCTCTCTGGTCTTCATCAGGCTACTTCAAGCTTCGGCTGAATGAGAGCGCTCCTCTGTCACTCTAGAAAACATTCAAATCAGGAGCTGCGGGTCTGACATGAGGTTTTTTATTTTCAGTTGTTAGGAGGGATGATGTCAGGATGGCGTCCGACCATGTGCGTCAAATTGAAGCGTCATCCTGAGTTTTGAATAATAACGAAGAATCATTTCACCAGGAGGAGGAACAAGTTAACCCTTTAACACCAGACCTCCAGTATTTATACTCTTTGATTTACTGTAACTTTTCAACTATTGATTGTGTTAACGATTGAAAAGTTACAATATGTTAAAGATGTTGAGTTTAAGTGTCGCCAACAACGCTTCGGGTGTTAAAGAGTTAAAGATACAAGATCTCCTAACGAGATGAAACCAAATTTTATTCTTCATATGCTTCACCAAGAGTAGGTTTTCTGATTTTCTAACCTCCAAAATTTTTGCAGCATTTGCCTAAATCAAAAAGGGGTTCTTCCTGTAACGCTGGATGTGGAGGTGCAGCAGAAGTGCAGCGGGAGCGCCGCGAAAGCGTCGCAAAATAGAGGCTGCTTCCATTCAGTCCCCTTGTTAACCTATGGTGTCGTTCTGGTCTATTTTGTGCGGTAGCGGAGAGCGATCTGCGTCAATTATTGCAGGAAGTTACATCATACATGAGAAAATCCAGTTTATTTTCAAAATATAATAAATTTCTCACAATGAAACACCGTGACGGACAAATCTGATCATGTTTTAGAGATTAAAATAAACATACACTCACAAGAAGAGAAAGGCAGGGGCAGTTCTTAGAAAAATGGGGTCATAATTTTAGGTTATCAACTTACCCATTATAGCAAAAACATAAAAAAAGCTCTAGCAGAAGCGCCTGCCGACCGTCGCGGAAAAATGTGTGTCTGGTGCAAACTGCAGGATGCTCTGCGGTGCTTCCGCGTCCGGTGTGAACCTAGCGTTAGACGACAAAAGTCATTATTACCACAAGAATATAAGGATTTAACACCAATATAGTCATACATCAGTGTATGGCAAAATAAGTAAATAAACAACTGAAATGAATGCTCTTTCTCTTCATCGATCCTTAAAGACTCCCTGATTTTGTCGACATTCTCCTCCGACATTCATTTAATAACGCGATACATTGGCCATCAATACCGCCGTCTATACTCTGACATGCCGCCTCACAGCCTCTATTGATCCATGTTTGAAGTAAGCCTGCGTTTAACATATGGTGCCGTTACTCCGAGAGATAAAACAATTGTCAAAGCACGATCCTCATTAGCAGACTCCCCAATGATGGCAAGAATTGACATCAAAAGAATTCATCTGGGAAGTTGTTCCAGCAAACGCTGAGCAGAAGAGGTTAATAAACCGCATCTTCTTGTGGTTAAAGGAAAACAAACCCGCGCACTGGAGACTTTTTTTTTTTTTTTATTGCTCATGACTTAAAGCTCTCTAAGCTGCTGGTTGTTTATTTGCTGAATGATTCAGATGCTGTTCTGGGAATGGAGAACAACAAAATACATACAGTAAAATGACTCAAAGCCGTGGCTTTAGCAGAGCACCAAATTGACCAAATCATATGACTAAACGCAGCTTAAGCCGCGCCAGCTTCCACTGCATTTACAAGAGGAAGACGAGAAAAAAATGATTGAATTAGTGAGCCGTGGGTAACAGTTTTTTCTTTTTTTTTTTACTTTTTTGGCAAAAAAACTTTTTAAACTTGGGTAAAACAATTTTTAAAGGGTGTTCCATAAGTCTCCATACATTTAAAAAATATGCGTTTATTGACATCAACCATTTTTATTTATGTAATGTGCTGCCATTTTGCTCTTTATTCAAATGCATCCTCTGTGGTATCTGAAATATAAAGAAATACATGTATATGTATGGACTGTATCATGTCTCCTATGTAAAGAGACTTGTGGGACACCTTGTTTAATTTCATTTTTTCCTGATGTGGAATCAGTTACACTTTAATGGCAAATTAATCCAAATCCCATTAAGTGTTTCCTTTAGAAAAAAAAATAGTAAAGAATAAAAAACAACTGGTTAGCTTTTAAAATCTGAATACTTTTTTTTAATTAATAATATTTTGTGAAGTTTAACATAAATTTCATGAATGGATTATTTCAGAAGCTTGGATTAATTGAAAATCAACTAAACTTAATCTGCCAAATTTGAAAGACTTGTGAAAAGTGACTCTAGAATGTGACAAAACACAAACAAGACAAAAAGTACATAAAACAAATTAATTTATTACTGTGTCACATCTGACACCAAATGCTTCCAAATCTATGCTACAATTTCAAGTAGTTCCTTTTGCCTCTTTTCAGTGCGTGGATGTGTGTGAGTGTTTTCTGCTAACGTTAGATCACATGGCGCTCCGACCAGACAGTAGGAAGTGAAAGTGCCGCTGCAGCCACAACACAGGTCAGATCTCCAGAACGGTTTTCCGCTCGTCTTGTTTTACTCTCGCATCTGCAGGAGTTACTGAAGAGCAAAGACGGAGAAATGATGCAACACGGGGGCAACTGGAGGAGCGGAAGGGCATTTGCTTAGACCCACAAAGAGGATGAATCAGTTAAACCACCTACAGTGTAACGTTAATTCATAGCTGGGTTACAGTACATAAAACACATGTGTAAAAGAAAATAATATAATTATAAATGGTTTGTGTAATATGCATGTCCCTTTTAATTTATGTGTATTATTAAAAAGGCTTAAGTAAAGGAATTTGATCAATTTCTTATGAATTTATTAAATTAAACACAATGAAATCCTCATTTTGATTTAATTTTTGATGTTGTGTTTGCTCGGCAGGATGAGCAAAGTACAGGTAGATTCAAAGTTTGAGAATGAAGAAGTTAAAAAAGAAGATAGATAATTTAAAGTGATGAAAAAGACAAAAACATATATATTTTTAATTTTTTTTGTCACAATCGGTGGTCTAACTGAACTACCTGCAGATTGCATGTGGCTTTGCATTTGCCGGAGTATTTATTTTAATTACGGTTTTGGAGACATCTTTTATCAGACTGTCACTAATCTCACTCATTCTCTGCCACCCACTCTTGCTTCTCTGCAACACAAACACACACAGAGACGCACACATCATTCAAAAATGCAAATTACAGCCACAGAGAAAAAGACTTTTCCAGATACAGATAATATGAAAGAAAAAAAATGAGATTTGTACCATTTTCTTGCAGAGACAAAAAAAAAAACATCACCTCTACTTTTTAATTGCATTTTCTTTGGGGCAAAGGTGATAATTAATTTTGCTCAGGGAGACTATCGCGAGTGAAAAATATACAAAAATGTTAAACAGCGTTCTTGCCTTTAGTCCACAATTTTAATTTAAAAGCAGTTTTGAAAGGAAAGAGATTTAAAACAAAACACGGAAAGACAAAGAGCTGCTTTTTAATATTTGAAATGAAGATTTCCCTCTAAAAGTCCTAAAAGAAACAAACCCTCCATTAGAGAAAAGGGTTTATTTTGAAAGACAAAAAAGCAAATAAATTGAATAAAACATGTAAAAGCGTCTGGCTGCTAAATGTCTTTATTTCGTATTCTATCTGCGTGCAGTGCGCTGGTTGGCCTGTCTCCCTCTCTTCATTTCTGGCCCTCTTCCATTGTTAGTCACCTAGTTTATTGGCTGGAGCAGCCACGGCGTACTGGACATCATCTGAAACTACAAACGACAGGATGCAATAAGCTGGAGAATAGCAGCAATCTGAGGAAAGTTCTCCATTCACCAGAACTCCCTAACTCTCTGTCTTCTTATCCTGAGCAGAAAATAAAAAAATCAATACGGGCTCACAGGGCTTGATAAAAGTGCTGGACAGGGGGAGAAGCAACGCTGGATATAGTAGATTAAAGTGATCAAAATTTTCCAGTCGACTCAGCCCGCAGCCTACATAAACTAACAACCCTGTCTCCACAACTGTCCATCATCCCCTCCACCCACCATCTCCATTCTTTGGTGTTATTTCAATCTTTACGCTTCACTGCTTTTCAGGGAGTTCTTTATTTTATAGTAAAATGTCCTAAAATTATGGAGATTCTCCTCCTAAGTTAACACAAAAGAAAGATTTTTGACTTTACTATAACATATTTTCTTCTCTTTTTGCTCTTTAAAAGGTTTGCTGTCATATTTATTTCATATATGCATGAATTATTATTTTTTTAGTCAAAATTGATTCTGTGGAAGGATTTTATAATTATAATAATAATTATTATTTTTTTTAACTTCAGTAAAAAAGTTCAACAATATTTTGATCCACAGAAGAATAAACCATAAAACATATTTGTGTATTTAGTGGTGTGAATGGTGTCCGTCTTTCTGCTCCTGTCATTTATTTAACACCCTGGAAATGCCTTAAGAAGTAACATTAAGGTCAAACGGTTAGCTGCTTAGAAGAAGATTAGGAATGGCCAAAAGTTCAAGTGTGAGTTCATCTAACATTAACTTCACTCTGTTTATTGTAAGAAAACATATTCATAACTGTGTGACGTTCAGCAATAAAAAATATTTATTTGTCATAAATATACAGAAAAAACGGCTTAACTTTAAAGCATTCAGGCTACAAGTTAACATAATGTTAAAATAAAAGACTAAGAATTGTCTTTTACAAATATAAATTTTAGGTTGCCAGGACAACAGTTGTTGTTTATAACGAGAAGATGACAAAACTGCACAGAACTGAAAACATGCATTAATAATTAAAAAGAAAAAAACCACAAAACTCCAGGAAAAATGACTTATGGCTTTGAGACGTAGAAGGAAAAGTCTACAAACATTTAATTAATGGTGAAGCACGGTGGTGGAAGTGGGCTAATTATTCCAGACTCTAAAAACGAGTATGATTTTGTTGAAAATAAATCTACATTTCTGAAATTAGACCACAAAACGTGAGCTAGGATGAGACATAGTGACTTCTGTCTCAGGAAGATGGACACAAAAAAGTTAAAATAATTAACTCACCCATTTTATCTTTGTATTTTAGTGTTATTAATACTTTTTTGTGCTATTTATTAGCTATTATCATAATTTCGTTTAATTATTATAATCTATAGTTTCTGGAGTCAAAGCGATTGTGAGATCGATTAAAGTTCAATCTAATACCTATTTTAAAAATATATATTAAAAACTATCAGAAAAAAATCTATATATACATTAAACTGAAAAAAAAAGTATTTCACTTAAAAAATAGATCAAAATATGACAACACTTAGAATCATTTTCTTTTATTTTTTCAACTATGGTATATGTAACGAAATGAAAAATAAAAAAATAGGGAGATCCTACAAACAGGCGAATTACTGAAAAATTAGGAATTTGAGAAGAAAAACTCCTTAAAAAATGATTCTGGAGACTTGGAATTTGGTCCACTCATTTCTAGGACATGTGAGACTTTACCCAGGGACCCATGACACTCCATGAAAATGATGTAAATACTTTTGCTCGGGTGAAAATCACCTGATGATGCTCTAGGGTTACATGGACAGAAGTCAATAGAAGGGTGAAAACAATTAAAACTTCTCAAAAAATGAGATGAAAGTTTTGAGTTTATGTTAATTTAGAGGAGGAACTATCAGATCATAAAGGTGCCAGATTAGGTCAGACACTACTTTTGCTGATAGGTATTATCCCATAACAATAAGGACCAGAAAACATTCCCAAATCCCCCAAACACCTAAAAATTTGGCATAAAAGCGGGTAAAATGTGGATTTGAATGTGGATTGCCCCGTCCACTGCTAGAAATATGTGCAGCCAAACATACTCTGATTCAATTACAGTAATTCCTGCAGCAGCTGACTCACGCTGCTTACGCCGGGCCCATGCCAGCCCCCACACGGCCCCCTTGGCACCTCGTCCCCCTAACAGTAAGAAGGGATTAATAGGGATTGTCCAATCCAGTTTGAACTCATGTTGTGTGAGCTTTGTCACAGAGCTAAACTCAACAATCCCAATTAGTTTGCATGTGGTGCAAAGACTAAAATGTTTTGATAGATATGCATCATTTTAATAGATTTTTTAAGTTATATTGATAACAGGCTTGATGAAACTTCCTCCTCCCTGTATGATTTTGTCAACGCCAGACTGTGTGAACCAATGAGGGGGCTGCACATCGGTGACAGGAACCAGCTTAAAAGAGACCACGTCCTCCTGGACCATCACTTTCCGTGACCTAATATCCTGTTGACCCAAGTTAGACAGCAGACAGCCTTGAGACACTTAAATCTAACCATTACCCAGAGTAGCATGCACACATCCTGTTAGCTGACATCCTCCCACACATACAAACTCCACAAAAAAGGCCTTAAACCTTAAAAAACAGTGATAATACAAACATACATTTATGCTAATTTCTGGATTTAAAGAAATACATAAAAATAACCTTAAACAATTAGAAAATCTAATTTTTTTATTCAAATTACTCTTTTATTTTTTAATTTACCCGTAATTAAAAGCTAATTTTAGTAGAGGGCGTCACAAGACACATGTCAACAGATTACAAGTTGAATACACCAGTTCAGCCGATTAACTCAGAATCCTATTTATCAATGTGTCTTATTATTAGATTAGCCATGCAGATCCTCATGGTCAAACTCCGTCCTTCTGCTTCTTTATTTATCTGCTTTAATCTCTTCATGATGCAAAAAAGGATCCACGAGGAGTTTCAAAACAAAGGCTTTCAGGTTCGTTTCCAACAAGTCAAAGAAGACCCATTGAGCTGCATAATAAAAGGAGATGTCGGTGACTTGAGTGCATCGCTCTGAAAGTATTTCTTTTAGGAGTCCATTTGTTGCCGGGCCTTACTGTATGCTGCAGACCAGTTCAAGGAAATGGCTTTTAAACCTCTCAGAGTCGGTGCATGCAAGCATTCAGTGACGGCGACTATGCGGATTAGGATTACCGTATTTATTTTTGAGAGATCGCCTAGTACAAGGGTCTTCAACCTGCAGTTCCAGAGCCACATGTCGCTTTTTAACCACTCCATTGAGACTCACTGGTTAAAGAAAAATGCAATATTTTTAATTCGAAAAAGTAACATATTTTTCAGATTTATTAAGCAAAAAAAAAAGTAAAAAAATTCAAATGTTTTTAAATTCCTTCTAAACAGTTGAATGACAGTATGTTCAACTCCACCAGGATCCTGACTACAGTACCCATAATGCTTCAACAATCCATCCAGCAGTTTGGCTTCATATTTGACCAAAACTGAAACATTATAACAGATGTTTGAGTGCAGTTTACCCCAGAAAATCAATTTGAACTGAATTAATGCAACAGAATTAAAGTTCACTTTCTATTGTTTAATAAAAAATCCAGGATTTTAAATATGAAAAATGTGATAAGGGTCACTTCATTAGCTCTGGTTTATTTCATTTTTACTTAGATTTATGAATTTCTGGTTGAGATGCACCACAAACGGTGGTTTTGTGTGTGTTTGTGTTTCATCACTACTGATATTCCACTACCTCCAACTACATTGAGATGATTTTATGTGGTACAGGATGTCTTTTATTTCAAAAGAAAGTCATGTAGACCTCTATAGAATGAGAAACTATTTTGCATTTTGAAATACGGCTATTTGTGTGAGTGCTTAGTAAGCATTCACAATATAGTGATTCTTTGCGTACGTTTTTCAGCACGTAAAAAACTCAATCAGACTTCACGCATATAGTATATTTGTATTTTTGTTTTTTTTAATTCTTATATTTGTATTTTTAAATTCTTACGTTTATTTTCATTTAGTGGTTGAAACAAACAAAAATAAATAAATAAAATAAGCAATTTCAGCAATCTTGATATCAAAACGTTCAGCTTGTTTAAGACATTATTGCATTTATTATTGGTATTTATAAACTTTATAGTTTTTGAAATATTGAGCAAAATATGCCCCATAGGAAATGAATGAGAAATTCTTCAGTTTAAAATGTAATTAGATTAAAGTCTTAATATATTCAGGGGCTATGTTTTAGTCTTTTACCGTGTTTTTTAAAAAAAATGTGGAGTTTCCCTAATATTTTAGTAACATGCTGTTTTTGGCCAATTTCTTATCTGCTAAGGCTTTTTATGCTAATTTTGGAGTTTAGCTAATATTTTAGCATCAGGCTAACGTCTTTTATTAACTTGTTATCTACTGGAGTTTTGGGGTTAATTTAGAGTTTAGCTTCTATTTTAGCATCAGACTATCGTTTTTGACTAATTTAATCTACTGATAAATTTTAGGCTATTTTGAAGTTTAGCTAGTATTTAAGCAACAAGCTAGCTTTTTGGCTAACTTGTTACCTACTGTTTTTTTTTATACTCATTTAAATTTTAGGTAATATTATAGCAACATGCTAACATTTTTGGCTAATTTGTTTTATAGGTTAATTTAGAGCTTAACTTCTATTTTAGCGGCATGCTAACATTTTTGACTAATTTAGTTTACTGAGGAATTTTTGGCTATTTCGGAGTTAAGATAGTATTTAAGCAACGAGCTAGCTTTTTCTTTGGCTAATTTAGCATCTACTGAGGTTTTTGGAGTTTAGCTCATACAAACACACTAAATATTTTTGCAAAATTGGCAAATTTTTAAGCAATATTACTAAAAATGTGTCAGTAATTTAGGTCAACTTCAGCGCTCTTTCAGAGCTCTTTATTGAAATTTCCAGTCTTTCAGCAAATTTAACATTTTTCAAATAGCTTTTGTATTTTCAGCAAATCCCTTCAGCAGTTAAAGTAAATTGTGTCACAATTTTCTGCAAAAAGCTTCAGTATCTTCAGCAGCGAAAAGCATTCTCACAAGCACTATCACGGGTAATGCAACTTTTCTAGTTTCTCTTTATGTTTCTGTTTTATTTATGCTTGAGAAGACAAATGTATTTGTATTTATCATAATTGAAACAATACCATAAAAACAAATCAGTATCTTCTTTTTAAAGGATGAAATAACTGGGAAGTGGTCAGTAATAAATCCTGGAGAAAGGCTCTTTAACTGTTGAAGGTTGCAGACCCCTGGCCGAGCATGACATGTCGAGTTAGACACAGCTAAAACAAACAGGAAAATTCCTTTGAAATAAAACTAAGAACGTTGATCAATCTGCTTGTTGTGATGCATACACAGTTCAGACACGCACACACACACACTGATAGTCTCAAATAAAACAACACACAAAGCTGGATTTTGAAGGGCCCTTAATCACAGCTAAGCAAGTGACTGATCAATGACAGAGCCCCCGAACACGGCTGCTTTTATCACTTTCTTTATTTTTATCACACACCATATTTCTCTCTGTGTTAGAAGGTTGCAAACTCCGCCGAGGTATTAATTAAAATCTAAATACTAAATATTGATTGATACCTTATCAGGGTAAAGCAGATGGTCTACAGGCAATTGATCCAGCCTGTGATTTATTATCATATTTAAGAAAAATCATTTTGCGTAATTATACCCAGGAATGGATTTTTTTAGCGCGGGTGTAACTCTTTTTTTGTGTTGTTTGGTATGTTAAGGATGGAGTGGATTTCTCAATTGCATTCGGAGATTACTGATATCCTCACACCCCCCCTCGCCCCCCCTGAGCCCCCCTTTCAGCCCTGCCCGGTCAGAGAGGGACTAAAGCCGCTGCAGGAGAAGGATCCCTGCTCCTGTCATTGGGAATAATGGCTATTGGGATTACCTCTTTAATCACAACAAAGATTAACAGATGGTATGAGAACAGTTATTAGCAAACATCTTGCACTCATCAAATCAATACGATGATTTGTAATCAGGCCGTTTGGTGGGAGTGAAAAGGGAGCCCAGTGAAAGATTCTGGCAATCAGAAGCTACTGTGTAGCAATTACTTCTCTACCAAATAGGTGCTCTTCCTCCACCGGCTGGCAGTCCTCCAAAACACACGGCAGACTGATAGCAACACAGGGCATTAACATGGCAAAACACAGCCGCGTATTTGATCGGGTGTTACGTTTCGCTGCGATTTAATTTCACTTTGCGCCTTTTAATTTGGTGGATTCTTCCTTGTAGTCGAGAGGAAGAATCTAAATGTTTACACATGCTGTCTCTCGCCACAAAAGAGCATATAGCTCATTAGCACATGAGCATAAATAAATCCGTACGAGACGTAAAGGAGGATTCCTCCATGGAGACAGAAGGCTGTTGACACAGAGCTGCATCCAGTACTGTAAACTGTGGAATCTCTCCTGCAGCATTCCAGGAATTATTTTGTTTGTTTGTTTGTTTGTTTCAAGCAACTGAAACAGTAAAAAGAGCTAACATTTTTTTACATGACACTCCGTAATAACAGAAAAAAACTTTCAGGAAAGTGAGGTGTCAAAGAAACAAACCTTTTACTTTAATTCACTGAGATCTAATAGTTACATTTTAATTTAATTCAAACTTAATATAAGAAAGAAACATTTTGCAAGAGATGTGGCACACTTTAGTCCAAATAATTAGTTTTTAATCGATCTAAATCGAAATATGGTGGATTTAAAGTGATCAAGTTATTATTTAGTATAGATGCTTCAATTCTTGATTTGAAACTGAACCGAATGTTACACCATCGAACCAAATTGTGGGAAAAAATGAACCGTAGCATCCTTTCAACAAAGCAGTATACCTTTAAAGTGTCAAACAGCTACATTTAAGCCATGTTGATTTATTATTATTTATTGTTATATTACATTACATCAGGCACAGTACAGGACAAGTGAGAGGTTATTCTTCATTGCTACTGGCTTATTAGCAAATTTCCAAAAAGTATCTAATTTTTATTTTTTTTAATTTTTTTGTAATACACCAATCATGTTTGGAACAAAACTGATTTGAACCGAATTGTGAAGAGAGTGAATTGGTGCATTTTTAAAACATATTTTATCCCACTGTAAAAAAAAAAAAAAAATCACATTTTATTTTTTTATTTCAAAATAAAAATAGACGCCTCCTGAGATTAAACTATTTGGATTTATCTATTTTTTGTGAACAAAATGTACATTTTTTCAGAAAATCATTAAAAACTGTAAAAACTCTCAATCTACTGTAATTTAAGGAAATTAATAAATATCACTTTCTTATAACCCATTTCTATCACCAGACATTTGACACAGCATGAGACTCTGCTCTGCTGGAGTGTTTTTACTGTTTAACTTTGTTTTTTATCTGGTGTTTCTGTGGGTTTTTTTGTAATGTATCTATATTTTTAATCTTGAACTGTTAGCTGTTTTTTTTAATTGTTTTTTTTTATTTTACTTTTAATGCATGGTCATTTTAAAGCACCATATAAATCAATAAACACTATAATTACAGACATACCGATACAGTAAATCAACATGTAAAATTTAAAAGCATTATAGTGTTATATTAGAGGGAGATAAAGTGACTTTCTTTAAAATTATATATTACAAAAATTGAACACCTTTATTGGCAGATTTCTATGTTTTCGACAAATAAATTGTTACAAAATTTAAGCCAAAAACCCCAAAATTCCTTTACAATAAAACCTTATCTTAGTCACTGTGTAACAATTAATAGTGACCAGAAAATAAAGCAAAAACACTCAATTTTATTGTTTGTAAAGATATTTAATCTATTTTCTGATTATAGTATTTATTTTTGCAGTTTTAGCAGCTTCATAAAACACTAAAGTAAATGTTAAAAGGCAACAAAAAACACAAAATAGATCTCAACTTCATAAAACTTGCAGAATATCCTCTATTTTCCATCCTGTTCCCTTTTCTGCAACAGCACCAAAGCTTAACACACATTTACGTGTGTTGTAACTTTAATCAGCTTTGAATCGTGATAGTACATGCCCCCCCCCCTCCCGTCTTGGCACACACACAACCAGAGACACACACCTCTACAGGCCGACTCACACAGATATGCACTTAGCAGGATTGAGCATAGCAAACGGTGCCAAAAACAACAACAGTATGAAGTAACTGATGCTCTTTAAAAATTCAAAGGCCTCTATTGAACAGACAGTGTGGCACACATATCCACATATCACGGGCCGCAGAGCCCTGCAGCCCACCGGTCTGGCTGCAGCGTGCTGCTCCTCTCCCAGGAGCTTCATTTAAATATATATATACTCAACACTTCTCAAATTCTTGGAGGACTTTCTTTTTAACTTATTATAAAACAGTCATAACATTGACACAAATATCTGGCTCCAACCGCCCTGCAGACACTCTGGCCCCCCCTCTGCTCTCACACACAGACCTAGAGTCACTTGTCAAGTGGCTAATATCTTCCCAAGGTCAAACCTGACAAGGAATTCCAATGAGATTAAGTGTCATCAGTGTGGCTTTAGCCCTTTTCAGCTCATTGTTCTTTGAAACTGCGTTTGAGCTCGAAACGAGCAAACCTCGCCGGGCCATAAACCCTCTTCCCTGCACCGTGGAGGGCCCAGTTTACATGACAGATGGTTCAATGGAGCTCTGCAAATCAAGGATCTAATAACCAGGAAGGAGATCCATACAGAAGGCGGGAAATAAACTACATTCTTTTTTTTAAGAGTGACAAACTGCTAACCTTTTATATTTCAGCCACTGATTGCAGACTACATCCTTGGTCTTTGCATCTTTAGGAGCTGTCAGTGTTGGCAAAAGCCTCAGGAAAGTTTGCTGTAGTTTGTCCACAGCACTGTGCCGATTGTCCCAGTCATTTTGCTGTAATGACGCGCATGCGTTTGGCTTCATATTTCCCCTCACACCAGGCTTCCGCCGGCGGATCATCTGCGTGTGTTTGCTTTTGCAGAGGCTTCTCATGAAGCAGCAGTCTTGTTAGTGTGTCAGGCGGCATTTGGTGCGCCGCCTTTCACACTGAATTTGACAAATAGTCCTTTGGTGGCAGCAATGAGCATTTTGTCATCTCCTCTCAAGTGCCAACTCAATGTCCAATTACGCCTCAGTGACTAATTTAATTACAGTAACAGAAGAAATGGGTTGATTCAATTCATTCCAATTAAGCCCGATTGGACCAGTCAGGTCAGATTTGACTCATCTAAGGTGTGAGCTCCCCGTCACATTTTCACTCTGGTTGGAGCAACACGCCTCGTATGATGAGAATGAAACAGGATTTGGTCAGACGGATTCAAACGCTGCACCTGCAGAGCAGGAAGGTGGCCAGGTATCACTTTGTTGAATGGAGTTGACATTATTTCTGCAAATCAAACTGAATTTGTCACTTTTCCAAATCCACATGTATGCATCAGTTTGTGTCTTCCGCACACTTTTATACAAATAATATGAATATTATAAGGAACAATATTATATTTGAACACGTTTCTTTGTCTAAAAATGTCTTCTTAAATTTTCTGTTATGACAAAACAACTATTTAAGGTAAAAAATAATGTTTAACTTCAAAAATGACACTTTCTAATGCAAGATACAAACAGGAACATTGGAGTTGTGTACATTGGTCTTATTAACAGATGTGACTATGAATGCAGATGTTTTTAACTTTCTTTCTTTTTTAATTGGTTTCCTTCTGTCTTCTTATTGTAATCATTAACTTGGTGCCTCCTGTAGACTTTTTTGGTAAATATTTAAATAATTAATGTGAGAAGATGTCATGTTTTAATCTGTGTGTAACTTATTGCTCTGTTGTGTTGTTTCTGTTTTGCTGATGCGCTCTCAGGCTGTTGTTGTAAATGAGAAATTGTACTCAATTGACCTACAAATAAAGAATTGCAACAAAAAGTCAAAATTCACTCAAACTTCATTACAAAAATACATTTTTTCTATAATATTTGGAAGAATTCAGTGACATAAACACCATTGACATAAATGCAATAGGAATAAAGTTGCAGCTTCAAAATAAACCATAAAATAGCCTTCATGTCATTGACTTGCTTTTTTAAAATAAATATATAGTAAATAAGCAAAACTTGTGCATGTCCATTAAAAAAGAAAGTCAATTGGTGGAGTTTCCCCACTACATGGAGTAGTAGAAAAAAGCTGCTTTGTGATTGGTGGAGATGGAGCCCTGGGGAGTGCGCCATAGGCTGCTACCTGCGGGTGTGTGGATGCGCCTTGGCACCATGTTGCGGCGCCGCAATGAGCTCTGATTGGATGCTGACGCAAAAGTCATTTTTCCCTCCTTTTTTTAATGTAATAGCTTCAAAAGTCATGACTTAATCTGAACTTAAACGTGAATGCATGCTCTGAATAAGAAAATAAAAGAAAAGAAAAAAAAGTCATGCCCTTAAACTTGCTTTACCTCGTGGTGTCTTCCTGCCAGAGCGGCCTCTGCCCGTGGTATCCTCACTTGCACGGAGCCTCACCTTAAACTGCGGGCTCTGAGAGGAGAGCAGACACGTATGCCGGTGCGCTTTTACGCAGGAGAGAAGGGCCCGCGCCGGGTTTGCCCTGCATAATCTTACCTTCCCAGCGAGCGCAGAGCCGGTGGGGGCCAAGTAGGGGTGAAAGCGGCTGTTTCTTGTGTGATTCCACGTCCCCCCTCTCCCCTCCTCCCCCCAGTCAGCCGAGCGCTGCGCGCCTTCAGAGTAAAGGATGCCTCCGAGGCGCATCCGGTCCCGCTGAACCATAAAACCGGCTTTAAGGCGTCATGTGTGAACCTATCTAACATCTACGGATTCACTTTCCGCCTCTCCCCCTTTTATGTGTGTGTGGGGATTAAAACGCACCTGGTCTGAAGTGGCACCTCGCCTCGTTTCCCCTTTCCCTTTCATCATCAGCAAAATAAAGATTGGGCCCCCATAGAGGCGATTGTACAGGCTGGCCCCCAGGGGCGCACGGGATCCTCATTCCTGCGCCTTTGTGATGATATTGATGATGATGATGGCCAAGTGGACAGTTTGATTTTTGTGTGGCGAGCTAGTTATAAAGAATCAATATTATATCAAGGGGGTAACTTTGGTGATAAAGGACTTCAGCCGCCGTGGCTATTCATCATAAGTCTGTAGCAAGCAGATAGGTCAAAAGAAATTATATTGCTCTAAAGAGTGTGTGTCCTTATCTCCCGGTGCCAGGGGAGTGGAGAACACGCCGATCGATACAGTAGCTGCCGTGGACTCCTTGCAATTATCAATAGCTGATTTTGTCTTCCTGGGGGCTGCATCTATTAATACCAGATAATAACAGCCTTTTGGACAGAACTTGAAGGAGGGTGATGGAAGGAGGGATGAGGGGAGGAAGAGGCGCGCGCAAGTTTGCTCACAGGACGCCCTTGTCAGAGGATTTGTCTGTTATATGATGTGGACGCAGAGG
>NC_050527.1:31165198-31185122 GCF_002922805.2 Oryzias melastigma
GGTGCTGTAAGTGCAAAAAAAGTAATAAAATGATTAAAAAACAGAAATAAAACGTGCGTAAAAGTGATGATTTTATCGCCTTTTTGTGCAATGTCACTTTTTATAGGCATCTCCATAAAGAAAGATTAAATTGTTGAGAGTCATTTCATCATAAAATCTTCCTCAGGATTCAAATGACGCGCAGTCTATCCATCCATCCATCCATCACGCGCCGCGGCTGATGGGATGGGAGGTCAAAATCTGGGTGTTCACTGGGAACACTGGAGAGACTGAGGACGGCGCGCTGAACAGTAACGTGGTGGTACATCCTAGCGGTGGCTGGAAGCAATGGGCTGAGCCCTTGCTTGGGGGCTGACTCTCACACACAGCGCAGTCCCCCCCCCACCCCACCCCACCCCTCACACACAGAGCCGTGCCCGACAAGGAGAGACAGCGACACAGCGAGCCTTGCACAGTTTGAAAGTTGGCTCCGGTGTGAGCCCGCGATCCAAACCTGAAGGGAAGAGCGCGTTTTTGACCGACAAGAGGAGCCTTAATCCCAAACCTGCGCTAAAGGAAAGACTTTCGGGGCGAAAAAGCGCACGACCGAGTGCGCAAATAAGAGCTGAGACTCGACAGGAGTACAAGAGGAACTTCCACCTCTGACTTTTTTAAAAAATTATTTGTATTTTTCTGCAGGACCCAAATTGATTTTTATGATCACCCATTTTTTTTTTAACCCAGAGCAGAACTGCTGCTCCAGCAAGAGACGCGCGTAAAAGTTTTGGAGCGCGGAGCGGAAGAAAACGGTGACAACTCACCGCATCCCGTCAACTTCCCCGTTACCCGGCATATCTCATCTTAGAGGAGGGGGGGGAGAAAACTTTCAAGACCCGCCGCATCCTAAAGACTAAACCCGAGGAAGGAGGTGTCCAAAAAAAGTTGGTGGACCAAGAACTGGACTGTTGTGCGCAGAGAGAAAACGCGATAAAGGCCAAAGAAATGCTGTATGAAGAGCTCTTGAAGAGCAGCGCTCATAATTAAAGGAGAAGGGAAGGGGAGCCGGACGGAGACCCCCCGTGAACCGGGCAAAACAACAGATTTAGTGTGTTGTTGGGGGGAGGTAAGGAGAAAAGAGACGGATAAAGTCTGAGAGTGAAGCGGCTAATTGCTTAGTCCGTCCCTCATTACCATATCCAATGCGCGTCCGCTGGACCCCAGCCAATCCTCCCCACCTTCACACGATGCCATTAATCGCCAGGCATTATTCACTATCATAATTATCATCCCGACATGCGCAATCCGACGCACAGCAGCGGCAGCAGCAGCACTGGCTAATTCCAGGTTCGCCCCCCTCTCCTCTCCTCCGTGCGCCTCCAGACTCTTTGCGAACTTTTTTGCGCGCTGAGTGCCCAGCTCTCCGCTGATGCTCCTGCACAGCGCAGGCACATCCCGGAGCGCCAACCCCGCAGCCTCGCCGCCCCCGACGCCAGCAGCATGTCCCGACGCAAGCAAGCCAAGCCGCAGCACCTCAAGTCGGACGAGGATCCCGCAATAGCCGGGGTGATTTCCGAGCACGGTGAGTGGATCACCCAGCCTCCTCAGCTCTGATTTAGTTTTAATTCACCAAAACTAGATATTTTTGGGTTATTTCTAAATGCAGACATTTTTATTCCAATTTAACACAACCTCCAAAGTGTGGGATTTCTTAAATTAAACACATTTTCTTTACCTTTAAAAAATGTGGTGCATCATGGAGGACTGTTAGCTGACAGATGACCTTAAGGATTAATGGCACGCATGCACGTTGGAGAACAAACGTGGAACAGTTCGCACTTTAGTGTTGAAGGCCTCTCGGAGAGGCCTCTGAGAAAACGAAGCATCGATGAAATCATTTTTTTTTTTAAATCAGTGGCTTTTAAAATAAAGTGGGGTTTGTTTGTGCGTGCGCGCACGGCTCCACGCGCCCAAACGCGCAAACAGATAAGTTGGATAAATATTTGACATCACCTCAAAATAGGAGAAATTCCCTAGTAAGTAAACTAAATCATGCGAGATTATCTTTTTTTATTTTAATTACTAATTAGAATTTTTAATTTCAGATTCTTTGTCTCCCTTTGCCTGCTTTGGCACGGCGAGGGGACAAAATGCGGAGTCTGTTGCAGGTCGAGTCCCTGTTTTGTCATGGAAATGTTTTTGTTTACCCCCCTCCCATAAATTTGGCACACTTGATTTGTTCCCTTTTGCTCACAATGTCGACAAGATCGCTTGACAGAGCCTGTCCTCGCCATATGGAGAGAAGGATTATTTATCCTTTAAAGCTGCATTCAGGCTCTCGCACCACAAAACACCTCTAGAGAGTTGAAGTCAGGTCTGAAGAAAGGTAGAAAATTCAACTTTCCCCCCTGATGTGTAAATGTAGAAAAAAGAAACTATATATATATATATTTTAAAGTAAAGAGTACTTAATTAATAAGGATGCATCTAAAATATTTATATTTTTGGTTTTTATTTCCCTTTTTGACAACTTGATTTTAATTCACTTTTTAAAAAAATATTTCTATTTTAATATAAAAATAATTTTCTTACAAGTTTAGATTAATTTGTCCACATTTTCGTTGATGTTGACTCCCAAACACACACTTTCTGGGGCTTCTTTGGGGTAGAAATGCGTGATGTAATCTCTGGGGAGCGGCTGTCTTTGCATGTTGAAATGTTGGTGTGAATAGAAGGAGGTGTGTGTGTGTGTGGGGGGGATCACATTGATGACTCCCCTGGTCTTTTGTCCAGTTTTACCCTTTTTTTGTAATTTATCGCCTTTTCACACACAAAAACACAAACCTTGGTGTTTCAGATAACCCCCTCCTCCTCTCTGATTTTGCTCTGCGATACAGAGCATCCATCAGGTCTCCCTCCTGTTGGATTGAGGAATGAAAGGGAAGAGGATCGTCCTTTTGCTGTGCATCAATGTTTGTCTTTATAATATATTTTTACGCACGACACAAAAAGGTGAAATAATCAAGAAAAAGAAAGAAAATTTGCTTTTTTTTTTTAAACGATTTTTCGACACATTTCTCCTAAAAATGCACATACCAGAGGACAGCATTAGGTAAAACACTGTTTACCGTCACTCTGTGGTGCTTAAGATGGAAGCAGTTTTCTTTCTATAAGCACAGAACGCAATTCAGGGCTGAAGAAGTAACCAGAAGAGTCACAGAGAACCCAACAATCCAAGCTCCTGATGTCTGACTGTTAGTGTCTTTTGGTTCTCTGCAGTCGCCAATTCTCACAAATCAGAAGTTCCATTTGTGCGTTAAATTCATCAACTTTCATACGAAAGCTTTCGTGAAGTCGTCGTCCGCTTTGATTTCTCTCATTTCACCCTCACACTGCTCCTCCAATGTTCGCCAAAACATGAAAAACTCAAGTGCCAACAAGCCCCTGTGTAGCATATCAACCCCCCTCCTAAAAGGCCTTCCGGACACTTGCCCTCAGGGGGCATGGAGGGGGTAGTGTATCCCTGTGAAGATGAGGAAAGGAGGAGGAGGAGGGGAGTGTTTTTTAAGAAAAAAAAGCTTGCTGACTTAACCTTTGTGTAGCCCCGACCAGTCAGATCCTGCCGCTAGATGTCAAGCTCTTTGTGCAATTAGAGCGCGTGCCGCTGACCTTGGCAGCGCGGCTCGCTCGTGTCCTAGAAAGTGTGACCGGCGACGGGCTTTTCAGCGCCACTTCCTCCGCACACTCGCTGCCAGGGCTTTGAAGGCGCAGAAAATTCCGAGGTCATTTTCCTGAGTGACTTTATTTTTCTGTAATTTAAAAACAAAAACGCATCCAGACAGAACTTTAAACTTTAAAAGTTAAAATATTCAGTACCTTTTTTTTTTCATTTCCTAAGTGGTCAAAAAAAATAATGACAGACGTTTTTCAAGCAAAGTGAAAACATCCCTGCTTACAGTGACAACATGGCAGTTGCCCACTTCCCCTGCTGGGGGGCTTTACTCGCCTTTTGTTTAAATCCCCTCTCACCATTGGGTGCAGGTCTGAGGACCACCCACACTGTTGTGCTTAGGATATCTTCAAGAAGGCCCTTAAATATGGCTGTGTCTTAATTACTACTCAGCACCGAAAACACAGAAGATCCCGATTGAGAGGAAGAGCGGGACAGGAGACGGAAGGACAGTTTAGCATCAGGCAACAACGCAGCTCCCTGCCAGATCTGCAGGATTTAGGAGAGAGCTGATAAGAGTTGCAGATTTGGTCATCAGCTTTGTTTGTTTTGATCTTGAAAATCCCTTTTTTGATTGGAAAATTAATTCATTTGCATTCGCCAGAAGCACAAATGAAGCCTCATTAAGCTTCCACACATAGAGGATGAGCATCAATTAGATCCTCTTTTGTGAGTCCAGACCCAGAGAGCCATCTTGTCGGGTGGCACAGTCCTCCGGACAGAGTGCCGTCACCGAATACTGTATTGCGAATGCTTACACAAACAAATCGTTAATGTTTTGGCTGCCGCACATCTGCAGGCGATGACAAAGGCCTCTGTGTCTGCGCAGATATGACTGTACCACTCTGCAGTAGGGCTGACCAGGCCGATGACACACGCTCACACGCAGAGCTCCAGGAGGATGAGGCATGAGGAGCGGTTCAGAGGCCTGGGAGAAATCAAGGAGCACAACGTGGAAAACTGCTCTTTTAAAATACAACCTTTTATTTATGTTTTTAGGATCTAAGAGAACAATTTTAGTTTGAAGTTGTGCTTCAACTGAAGTCTGGATTAGATAAGCTAATATTAAAATATTTATTATAAAAAGTAAAAATAAGTAACCAGGGGAGAAATATTCCTTAATATGTAAACGTAAAAAAAAAAAAATAGATCTAGATTTGAAGAAGATCTCTGCTTTGCCTCGATTTAACCAAAACCTTCCATCATCCTCTGAGCAGAACAGTGTGAGCGCAAACCGCTCCAACACACTCATGATTTTATTTTGAAAGGTTTTCACCAAATCCGCAGAATTAAAAACCTTACACTCACACGCCAACACCTTCAAACCGGCTTCATCTGTGTGTTCATTAAGAAAAAACAAAATTATTGAGAATTCTGCAGATCATTTCTTCCTGGTTTTCAATCAGCCGACTCTCTCTTTTTTTTTTTTTTTTAGAAAGGGAGAAACAAACGGTCTGATATTAGACATGAGTCAGTCATCGCTCTGATTCACATCTGCTCAAATGAAAACTCTTAAAAGAATGAAAAACAGATTGGATTTTTTTCCCCTCTCATCCCTTTCCTTTATCATCCTATTGAAAAATCAGTCAAATCAATAAGTCAATACACCCCCAAGGCACACACACACACGTGTGCGCACACACACACACATTTTTATATTTCATTAGGGAGCGTTTTGAGTTGCTGTAATTAACTTAGAGAGATTGTTACAACATTTTAAGCCAAACAAAACAAAAATGTGCGGATTTTGTTCAATTTTAAAAAATGTTGTGGTGTTCACATTCTGTAACTAAAATGTTATAAGCTTTAAGTGTGTGTCCGTATGAAAAAACAAAGGTTTTTTTTGTTTGTTTTTTTACAATTTCGCACTTTAAAAAACAAAAATCCAAATTTTTCCACTTTTGTAAATTATTTTTTTATTGATTAATTGATTTTTCACTTCAAGCTAAATTTAAAATAGCAAGTTGGCACTTTTTATTTAGAACCAAAACCATGTTCTTTTGGGTTTATTTGTACATGTGCTCATAATCTGTTTATTTCCCCTAATTCCTTCCCAGAAAACATGTGTGTTCGTGTGTGTGTGTGTGAGGTCAGAGGTATACAAAGGCCAGCACTTGTAATTGTATGAATGAATGAAAGAGATTGACAGTAATACCATTCTAATAACTAATCAGCTCAACACAATGCCTACTCATTTGTGTTGACCTTTCAACCCTCAATTATGGAAATGAGTTCTGCTCTCCTCTGCTGAGCTAAGGAGATTTTCAGCCTCCTGTCATGTGTCGCTGACGTTCCAAAGCTCCAGCTTTTTCTTTAACTGCTTGATTTCTGTGGGGTTTGTTATTTAAAGTGTTGAAATTTGAGCAGAATTGTATACTTTTTAAAGATCTCATTTTTTTAGGAGATACCAGAAATATGGATGAAAAGTAAATGCTAAACAAAGTGAATGTAAATTTGACTTTTTTTTCTTGCTGTAATTGCTCAATCAGAGGTGTTTGATTTAACCTGGCTACACACATGATTAGGTAAAATAATTCCCCGCTCTGTTAGCTCTAGCACCCAGTGGGGATGAGAGCACCATGGCTGTACCAAACCGTTGTGTTGATACTGAATTAATTCACAGTCACCAGACCATGATAGCAGTTGCACCCACCTTCCCCTGCTTTTGGCCACAGATTACAGGAGCGCTGATGAATTTCTTTTAATAATGAGTCACTGTAATTGGCACAAATGTGTGCTTGACTCGCTTCATTTTAAATTCAGCGAGCGCACTGCGGGAATCTCTCAGAGCACCGCAGGACTGGAGCTGTTGGACAGACGGGCAGGATGCAAAGTTCAATAATTATAATATAAATCATGCCTGCTTGGGGATTTTAGACCCAATAATTATGGAGGGAAAAAAAGCTTCTTTTTGATATAAACGTCAAAGAGAGTGTCCCTTTGAATTTTTAATCAGCAATTATTAGTTTAAATATTTTTTTGTTAATTTATTTGTTTTTATTTTTTGGTCAAACAATCAGAAAATACCATAAAATTGCATTTTTGCACTTTTATTTAAAAACAAAAAAAACCCCAACAATCGTAAGTTATTTTTTTCGCACCTCGGATGTGATCTGAAGAACAAAAGTAAACCTCTAAGTAGTACAGAAAACACTTTATAGAAACACACAGACAGGAGAAAAAAATGAACTTGGGAGGTGATGTTGACATGCTTTCCATCGGGTGCAAACTCGTGCCAGTTTGTTGCACGTGGAAGAGGAAGTGGCTTTGTATAACTGTGATTAAACATGTGTAACTAATCAGAGACCCCGGTGCCATGGCACAAGTATGTTATTTGTAGACGCTTATGTCAGAGAGAAAGTAACAGATTATTTCTTAACTGTAAGACAATGTTAGGTGATTTACTTTTTTTCGATCGGACTAACTCTTTGCATGTATAGAGTTATTTTTACTGTAATATATTTTATTCTAAAAAAAGTGATAAAAGATGTATCTTTTTTTCTGGGGATAAAGATTTGAGACCGGCTAAAATATCCCCTTTTTAAATTCTAAAAGAAAAGATCTACGCATCTGAAATTCAGGTGGAAATGACTGAGCTTGATAGCAGAGGGGAATCCTAATGGGGCCATCAAAGCCTGATTTGTACCCAACAGATGAGGCAGCTGTGAATTGTATGAAATATTGGAAATCAATGGCTTCTATGGAATTTCATTAAGCGGCAGTATCCACAATTGATAGGCCCTCATAATTTGATGGATTGCACAAAGAAAATTATTAGCTGTTTCAATGGAGAGAGTGTGAATGCACAAATCTGGGTCTTGAGAATTGGTGAACTGGGGCAATTTGTTCAGAGTTAAAAACACAAATAAATAAATAAAAAGTTTATTGATTTTGGTTATGTTAAAAGTAAAAAAAAAAGCAAAGGTTAAACCTTTGCTGCACTGCTCTGTAAAATATGTGTGGATTCATTATTGATTATTTATTCATTAATTCTTTTCTCACCCCCCTCCCTTCCCTATTCCTATTATTTTCCGCTGTCTGCAGCCCCAGGTGATGTGCTGGATGACGCTGACAGCGGGAATGAGAGCCGCAGCGGCAGCGAAGAGACCCATGTTTGTGAAAAGTGCTGTGCTGAGTTCTTCAAGTGGTCAGACTTCTGTGAACATTTAAAGAGCTGCACCAAGAACCCTCTGGTGCTGATCGTGAATGAGAATGATGACGCACTGAACCCCTCCCAGGAGTACCCGTCTGAGCCCTCCCCGTTACCCAGCTGCCCCAGCGAGCAAGATGACAGTGAGGACCCCAGGGAAGGAAGCCACAGTCCTGTTGGGGACTGTGATGACATCCCAGATATAGCGACCTTGAATAGAGTCAACATGCTTGAAAAGGAAGACGAGCAGATGGAGGTTGAGCTTTCTCCTGAAAAAAATGTGGATTCTGAAGAAAGAGACATAACATCTCCTGAGCCTAATGGCTCCCTACCTCAGCTCAATGACATTGTCCCCTCCGTTGTTACAAGCTACACCATGCCAAGCACCAACGTTACCTTGGAGACCCTGCATGGCACTCGGGTTGCAGTTGCCCAGTTTTCCCAGAGTGTGCGAGCAGCAGCAGGCAATGGGATTTCTACCATGGCTATTCCAATGATCCTGGACCAGCTGATGGCTCTCCAGCAGCAGCAGATTCACCAACTTCAGCTCATAGAACAGATCCGTAGTCAGGTGGCTCTCATGAACAGACAGTCTGCTCCACAGCCCAATCTTTCTCACCATCACAGCAATGTTGCTGGAAACCATGGACCATCATCTTCATGTGTTCCTACTGTTGCTGGCCAGCTTCCGCTGCATAACTTTGTCACCCCTCCTGTCCATCAGCTGCCTGTTAGGTTGCCAGCCACTCTTACTGGCCAAGGCCCATCTGCCATGACTTCAGCTATAGAAAGGTCTGTCCCACAAACCCCACAAAGTGGCTCTCAGCAGTCCAACTCTTCAGTTTCAAACTCTTCCCCAAATAGTTCTGTGTTCCCCCCTCCGCCTGGTACTGGACTGTCGTCTCTACACCCGACTTGCTCGTCTTCGGTCACAAATAATACCAGTTCTAGTATCAGCATAGCAGGAGGCGGTGGCATTAGCAGCAGCTCAGCTCCTCCCAGAAACTCCACCACCCCTCCAACCCTCAGTCACAGCAGCCTCCTGAGCTCTGCTTCCAGTCTACCACTTATACCTCACAGTTCCTCAAGCACCGTCATTTTCCCCAATCCACTGGCCAGTATTGCAGCCACCGCCAATGCGCTCGACCCTCTTTCTGCTCTGATGAAGCACCGGAAGGGGAAGCCCCCCAATGTGTCTGTGTTTGACACCAAGCCCAGCTCGGAGGACCCTTTCTTTAAGCATAAGTGCAGGTTCTGTGCCAAGGTGTTTGGCAGTGACAGTGCCCTGCAGATTCACCTGCGTTCCCACACTGGAGAGAGACCCTACAAATGCAACATATGCGGCAATCGTTTCTCCACCAAGGGGAATCTGAAAGTACACTTCCAGAGACACAAAGAAAAGTACCCGCACATTCAGATGAATCCTTACCCGGTGCCAGAGTACCTGGACAATGTGCCCACAAGCTCAGGCATTCCGTACGGCATGTCATTGCCTCCAGAAAAACCAGTGACCACATGGCTTGACAGTAAACCTGTGCTCCCCACTGTTCCCACCTCTGTTGCACTACAGCTACCTCCAACTCTACCAAGCATGATTGGAGGTTTTGCTGAGTCGCCCAGCCTCACTCCACTCAGCAGGTCCCCTCAGAGGCCTTCTCCACCCTCCAGTGAATGTGCATCTTTATCCCCAAATGTAGCCACTGATTCCACCAGGATCACCACTTCACCATCCCCCAACATCGGGAGTGATGCACCTCCACTCCTAAAACCTGAAGGGATTCTGTTGTCCCCAAATTACTCTGCAAGGCCAGGCGAGAACACAACCACCACAACTACCGTAACTCAAGTACTTCTTTCCACAACTAACACCTCAACAACATCCTCAGGCAGTGGACAAGTTGCTGAGCCCATCAGCAGCCCCAGTTCAGCATCTAACGCGGTCTCCCATCCAGTCCTTCCAATGCTTTCTGACCAGTTTAAGGCTAAGTTTCCCTTCGGAGGCCTTCTAGACTCTATGCAAACCTCAGAGACGTCAAAGTTGCAGCAGCTTGTTGAGAACATTGACAAAAAGATGACTGACCCAAATCAGTGTGTAATCTGCCACCGCGTTCTGAGCTGCCAGAGTGCTCTGAAAATGCACTACCGTATCCATACTGGTGAGAGGCCATTCAAGTGCAAAATATGCGGACGGGCATTCACCACAAAGGGAAATCTGAAGACACACTTTGGAGTGCACAGGTCCAAACCCCCCTTACGAGTGCAACACTCCTGCCCCATATGTCAGAAAAAGTTCACGAATGCTGTTGTGCTACAGCAGCACATCCGCATGCACATGGGTGGGCAGATTCCCAACACCCCTCTCCCCGAAAGTCTGCAGGAGATGGAAACAGATCTGTCTTTTGACGAGAAGAGTTTAGATGCAATGAGCAGTTATGATGATGACCTCCTGGACGAGATGGAGCAGGCCATGGACGATGAACCTGACCTAAAGGAGGGTGAATTAGACCCTTCTAAACCATATTCACCCGGAAGCTCCCCGCCGACCTCCATGATCTCCAGCATTGCTGCAATGGAGAACCAAATGAAAATGATTGACTCGACGGCAAACATGACTCATTCGTTCAGTCAGAAGCCTGTTCAGAACGGCAGCAGCTTTGGAGGGGAGGCTGACTGCTTCACCACCGATTCCCTGTCTGCTGTGGGGGATGCTGAAGGTCAGAGCTTAGGGAGCCCGGCTTTGTCTGAGTCCTCTGGCTCCATGCAGCATTTGTCCCCAGCTCACAGTCACTCTGAGAGTCAGCGATCCAAGTCCCCCGCTGCACTCAATAATAATAACAGCACTAGCATGACAGTAGAGGAGGGCCAGGAGAATAATACAGCTGGCTTGACAACAGTAAAGTCGGAAAAATCAGAGACCCCATCTCCACTTTCTGCAGTTGAAGGCACCGGGGCCCTTGACCTGACTGCCACTCAACCCAGCAGGCATTACATCAAGGAGGAGAGCCACTTCAACATGCTGTTTCTAAACAGAGACCGAGGTGGGTATAACAATAAAAAAAAAAAACAAGATGCATACATGAATTTCAAAATGACAGAATGGCTGAATCCGATTTACTTCCCTATTCCTATGGCTTCTCCCTATCACTACATTTATCCCTCTGAGCTGAGAAATATGGAAAAAATTGTGTCTTCAAATGCAAACTTCACTTCCGCTTGATGATGTCATCGATAGTCACCAGTCATCTACGCTAGTGCGTAGCTGCCAGCATTCAGAAAATACATAACATCAGTTTTATAACTTTATAACTCAGAAAAAAAGTAATCACTTACATTTAAATTTAAACTTCTGTGCTTCATAGCACACCCACGTGAATAAATGTGTTTCTCCTCCGCGCCACAAGTACAACACGGATCTCTCTACTGCTGGAAGCAGTGGCAGACCTAGTAGTTTGGGTGCCCCAGGTGAGCAATAACACGGGGGCCCTATGCAACAGTTATATTAATAATTTCTTTAAAATAAACATCCATCAAAAAACTTCTTTACTTGTACACTTTTTGTCATCGTCAATGTGAAGAATTCAATGTATTCATATAAATTTAAAAACTAAAAGCACATTTAAATGTTACAGAAATTTATTTTATATCAATCTAACTTGCTGTTGATGGAATACGGAAGAGGGAGGAGAAAACACTCAGATGAGCAATCATTTCAGGGATTTGGGTTTTTCATGACAGAGTTAAAAAATTAATGCGCGTGGAAATTCTTTTATGTAAGTGTTAAGCCTGGGGGCCCCAGGCGATTTCCGTCCTTTGTCTGATGGTAAAGTTCTCCCCTGGCTGCCAAGGAATAGTCAGTTCTAAATCCCCAAGGCTCCCCCTTAAAAAACACTTTTGGACACCACTACAGCTTCATATGGCTCTACAATTGGAGATATAGGGAGGAGCCAGAGGAGTGCGGAAGCAATTCGGACACGGCCTAAGTTATACTCATTTGGTCAATGGGAAATTCAGATAAAACAGTGTGCAAAGGATTTGAGTTTTATATATATATATCTATATGTGTGTGCTTGTGTATAAGTACACATATGTGTGTGTGTGTATATATATATATGTGAGTATGTGCGTGTGTGTGTATGAACAATTTAAGAAGGTTTATTCTCACTGGAATGAATACTTTAACACTAATATAACTCTACTTTTCTGTTTTTAGGGCTAAGTGCTCCCAATTTGGCCAGCACCGCTTCAAACATGATCAAAATGGAAATGAACGGACACGGCAAGTCTTTGAGCGACAACCCTCACCTGGGCATTCAGGTTCCAGCTGCTGCACCCACTACCACCATGAGCCCCAGTATCAATCCCATGTTGGCGCCCCCACCACCCCGTCGCACCCCAAAGCAGCACAACTGCCAATCGTGTGGGAAGAACTTCTCGTCAGCCAGTGCTCTGCAAATCCATGAACGCACACACACAGGGGAGAAACCTTTTGCCTGCTCTATTTGTGGACGGGCGTTCACCACAAAGGGCAATCTAAAGGTAAAAGTCAACTTTGTCAACTCGTTCTGGACTTTTTTTGGACATTTCTTAACTTTGATAATGTCATCTTTTGAAAAAAAAAAATAAGAAAAAAGTATTTTACATAATTAGTCTCAAGTTGGGTTTTATCTTCAATGTGAATATTTATCTAGACGCCACATAGATGATTTTTAGGTTTTAACATTTTTAAAGTAGGAATGCAAAGTAGAATAGAATAACAATGACCAGATCCTGATGTTCGTATTTTTTTATGTTACAACCTTCAGGTTCACATGGGAACGCATATGTGGAACAACGCCCCAGCCCGCAGGGGTCGGCGCCTGTCTGTGGAGAACCCCATGGCCCTTCTGGGTGGAGACGCCATGAAATTCAGCGAGATGTTTCAGAAAGACTTGGCGGCCCGAGCCATGAACGTCGACCCGGGCTTCTGGAACCAGTACGCAGCTGCCATCACCAACGGCCTGGCTATGAAGAACAATGAGATCTCTGTGATCCAGAACGGAGGCATCAGCCAGCTGCCTGTCAGCCTCGGCGGCGCAGGAATCACTTCATTGGGAGCTTTGCCGGGAGGAATGGACCGTGTGCACACGGGCAGCAGCCCTACAATGACCAGTATGGAGAAGACTAGTCTGGAGGTTGCAGCCACTCGTCCTTTCTCTAGATATTTGGAGGAGAATAAAGAGATTGGGATCAATTAAAGACTTTTCTATAGAACTCCAAGGTAGGCATGTGGCAAAGACTAACAGTGCGGGGAACAAAACTGCTGATCCACTTTGAACTTACGTGAACTAAATGTACAGATTAAAAGAATTTTCTTTTGTTTTGGAAATATAATATTTAGTATTGGTTAGAAGTATTTGCCTTCCACCCGTTTCCTCCTCACTTGATATTTCACCCGCGCAAAAGTTTGTCTCTTGTTTAAAAAAAAATGTCGTCTTGCAAGATTTGCATGGTACTTCTTGGTTTTTATTGGTATGTTTGACTGCTTTTATGAATTTGTTTTAAACGCTGGGACCTTAGCGTCTCGGTGATGATGGACACGTGTCTTATCAGTGCAGGACTGCAACACAAAAGGGCAGTTTTGCTCAAAGACAGTCTGCCCCCCTCCTCCCACCCCACAACTCAGTTGATGAGTGGAGAGACTGAAAAAAAGAAACTGAACTCTGGTGTTTCTGTGCTCGCCTGATATATTTTTTTTTCTCATGAACTAGAAAACTTGAAAAAATGATGTTTGAACTATTTTAATCTTTACATTTAGTCTCTCAGCATTCTCTTATAATGTTGTCCTGTGTCTTTAGTATTTATGATATTGACAAAAAAAGCGGGTATACAAAAATATATTTAATGGCCCAAGCATTTTATGGATTCTTTGTTTTTCTAAACAGCAGGCTTCAAAGATCTTTGTCGGTTAAGACAATATGTCATTTGAGTTGAACAGCAGAGAAAAACTGTAGGTTTTATTTGGATATCTGTTGGGACTGTGTGTATCTCATGATCTGATCGAGAGGCAAGAGATGTCCAAAGCTGCTATGACCACAACCCTGCTTTTAACCTTTGTAAAAAGAAAAACAAAGAACTGAAACTTTTGAAGAAATATCTATGTATAGAAGTACAGACAAACCTAAAACAGGTATGCATATTTTGTATCACATAAAAATAGGTACCATGAGTTGAGAGTACTTGTCATGTTTGTGAATGCACTTTTTAAAAACAAGGCGTTTTGTCTGTGAGTTGCCGTTAACCTTTTGACTGAGCTATCTATCACGTGCTGTTCTCATTGTTTCCAGCATCCCTCTCCTCCCTCCCGCTGACAGAGATGGTTCTCTGTCTCTGCGTATGTGCTACTCATCAGAGTGCGAACCCATCACTCAATCAAAACCTTCTCGAATAAAAAAAGAAAACAGCTGTGTGCTTGTATGACCTTCTTATCGCCTTTTCCCACTTCCTCTGTCAGCCTCTGGTTGGATTCATTTGTGGCAACGTTAAGCACATTATAGATCTGAAATATTTCATCAAAGTGTTTGCCGAAGCACAAAACACAACAGTTTCGCAATTAAGAAGGTAATAATCAAAAAATAATGTTCATTCTCTGCTCCAAAATAAAAATAAAAAAATCATATTTATTTTATTTTAAATTTCTACAAGTACATTTCAATTTCTGATTATAAGTGGTAAAAGTACGACTGTAAAACACAAGTAAAGATATAAAAGCCACGAGAAACAAAAGCTGAATAACATTTCTCTTTTTTTTTTTAAATCTCGCGATTCCTATGTTTCATACAAATGATTCATGTTTGGTGTATTGTTTTGGGGGCTTTTGAGTTTTTGTTTTACCAAAAACTAATTAACCAAAAAAGTCTGCTGCTTTCAGGCATACAAGTGTCCTTTAAAATAAAATAATATAATAAAAAAAATTAACTCCAAACATAATTAATTTAGAGAAAAATTTCAAGCATCATTTGTAAAAATAATAATTCTTTTATATATATATATATATATATATTTTTTTTTTTTCTACTTGGTGTTTTTTAATTGAGAAACAATTTAAAAATGTGTAGTTGGAAAGAATAAAAAAAGAAAATGTTTTCATTTTCTTTTTGCTTTTTTTAAATAAAAAAAAATATTTCTTGGACAGAATAAAAAGATAAATATACAGCAGTTTGGAAACACTACGGTTGATAATGTATTACAGTTATTATACAATTGTATATGGATTTATTTTTCCTTTAGTAAAATGAACAATTAAAAGTTAGGTTCAGTTTTAGAAAAAAAAAAACATAAAAATGCTCAGTTTATTTAAATTTTTGTAAGAATAATAATATAACCGTTTTACAAATTTTCAATGCATGTAAAAACTGTGTAACATGCACGATGATGAAGTATAAAAAGATTCCTTGTGATGTCAGTACAATGCAGAGATGTGGAAAGCATGTAAATATCCAAATCCTTTGTTTCCAGGAGCGTGTTAAAGAGTTTACTCTGTAAAATGCTCTCCGATGCTGAGCTGTGGCAGAACGGTGTGTGTGAGACAGCGCTGAGTCGGGGTTGTGTGTCTTCTGTGTGGGAATCTGCATGCGTGTGTGAGAATGTGAGTGTTTAAATGACGGCAGTCTCATCTCAGCACTCCTGGTGTAAGACACATGGTCAGCATATGTGCAAACACGCACACTCCTCTGCACAAGCTCACACCCCCACAAACCCATGTTTTCTCTTTTTCCCGAAAAAAAAAATGTTGAGATCGAGAAGAAAAAATATTCTCCCTGTTGTGAGCACCATGCAGCCGCATCAGGTGCAGGATGAAAGTCAAGCCTAGATTTAATCATGAAGAACAAAAGAGTGTTTTAATGCTTATCTGTGGCCAATGAGCTGGCAAATGTGACTAAAGTAAACTAATTCTTGAATTCCTCACAAAACAAAGTGAGATTACCAAGCCTTTGAACTCATTTCTACTATTTCAAGACAATAAATTCCTCTTTTTGCCAGAAAGGAAAACTATAGGCGCACTCAGTCATCTTTCAAAAACCTATTTTTCTCTGAGGTCACACACGTCTTCTGATAAAATGTTAAAGGTTTTATGGCATAATGTGTGATTTAAAGGATAAAAGTTGCAAAGAAAACAATAAAAAGACAAAAAAATACAGCAATATTTGGATGCAGGAAAAGCCTGCGTGATTCTGCAAATCCAGCAGGAAGCAAAGTCAGCGAAGCGATGAGAGCTCCACTGAAGTCCAGCTTACATCAGCTTTCACCACGAAGCCACAAGCATTTATTTTTATGTTATTTTTTCCTTTCCTTTTTATATACATATTAGTGTTCCCGTTGATAGATGGGAGTTAACTTTGCCCTCAGGAGCTCCGTCGTGCTGATCCTGTAATGCATGCTGCCGTTTCTAAGCCCATTGTTTGACACTGAGCTGTCAGCTGATAGCCAGGCCCGCTCGGTGGTAATGAAGAAATTTCATACGGACTGTTTTCCTCTGTGAACGGCTCATTTTGCTCATATTTGAGTGGAAACAACATAAATTCCAGTCATGCTTTCACCCATGCGCTCGCATTTAGCAGATGATTTTGCGGACAGCGAGGATACATGCATGTGAAGACTGTTGTCTGAGACTCTAAATGGGGATTCTTCGCAAATTTAGAATATAATCCAATCGGCTGTTGCTGGTGAAAGTGCTTAGCTCAGGGAGGCCTGCTTCACCGCGATTGTGATGCTCTTCCTGCCTAGCATGGGGTTACATAAGGCTAAAAACCATGACACTGTGTTGTTTCCACAGAAAAACAAAAGCTATCCAGACTCATTTTTGCAATTTTATTATTTTTTCCATTAGGCAACACAATATAATGGAATGCCCAACACCTGAAGTGCATGCAGTTTCATTTTACTGTTAAAGAACCTTTAATGGAAACCAGGGCAGCGCAGACAAAGCAGTATTTGAGCTGTCCGTTTAGGGAGATTTTAACGAGGATCATTTTAGAGTAAGTTACAAGGCTAATTGTTTAAGTAAACATAGCATGCCTTCCTGTTATACTTTTCATTTCTTTTGGGAAATGTGGCAGCCTTTTTTTTTCAGCTTTTCTGATTTTATCTGCACTTGACTGGGGTTTGTGCGTTACCTGTCTGAAGCGGATATGTGTGACATCTGGGCATGGCACGGCGCAGAAAGACAGGCCATCATCGGGACGGGACTGTCGGCTGTTTGTTTAATACCTTTCCCACTGTGAAAGTCTCCCTGAAACAGGTGCAGTAAATATCCCCATTGATCCACAGGCAAGGGGCCCTATGATGATGTAGTGGCGAGGAGCCTTGGGAGTAAATCTAACCGACAGTAATCCAATCCCATTCTCAAGGCTGTAGGATCTGAGATAGGTGCTTTAAATCCAAAAGTGTGCCTTTTTTCCCCCCAGAAAATTTCCCCCTTTGTTGACGCTGCTTTTATTGTTTTTTCACCTTCACGTCTTAGCAATAAAGTGAACTCATAGCTTTGGTGAAGTGCCTTTTTTCTCACTATCCTTTATGTATTTTTTTGAGATGCAAGCCCTTTAACGAGGCCACAAATTCTTTCTCTTTCCCATTTCACTGTCAAATTCACTCACCCTCTGCTTGCTCCTCTGAAGCACGTGCATCCACTTGAAGTTGAAGCTCTTCAGTGGAGAGTGTGAAAGGAGTGGGTGTGTCCTTTACGTGCATGATCACAATCACACTCCTCAAGTAATCTGTGTTTTTTTGTGAACTGTGGAGGGATCCTGCACTGGAAGCTCTAAATCCCCATTTGGCTGGAATTCCCTTTAATGGCTAAATCCAGCCTGCATAGTGCTGAACTTCCTGCTTGGCTGCTTCAACAAGTGTCGTTTTCATACAGACGTTTAAAGACCATCCACTGAAAATGATTCATTTTTTTAAAAGATTGAGGATATATTTAAAGAAAAGTCATTTTCTTTATTCAAGTTGTTGTGAATCACAAGCAGACAAGAAGAATTGGATAGCTCCAATATTGCTCACCATTTTTGCTGGGGTTGTGGGGGGCTTTAAGATAGTGGGAGAGAATATAAACCAGGGGTCTGCAACCTGCGGCTCCAGAGCAAATCACAGCCAGCAAGGCCAAGTGAGGCCCATATTGTTTAAAAATGGGCAGAAATTGTGGCCCCCAATTTGGTTTGTCTGCAGTTTCTGTGGTTGCTCCACCTGTGTTTGCCCACTTCAACTTAGGTGGGCACTCAGTGGGCTGGCTTGCTACGGTAGCCACCCTGGATGCCTGGTGGATGGCGTAGCATGCTAACAATCTCCATTGCATCGAGCTAGCGAGCTTCGCTGTGCCAAGCTAGCAAGCTCCAGTGTATCGAGCTAGTGAGCTCTGGTGCATCAAGCTAGCAAGCTCCGCTGTGTCAAGCTAGCGGGCTCCTTTATCCACTGGGCAGCTGGCTAGCGTAGCAGGCCAACCCACTGAGTGCCAACTTAAGCCACTGTGGGCAAACACGGGTGGGGCCACCATAAAACTGTGGACACATTTTCTGCCCACTTTTAAACCATATGGGGCCCACCTGGCCTTGCTGGCTGGCATGTGGCTCATTGACGCCTATTTTATAGCTGTCTGATTGAAGAATCATAACATGCTTTTCATTTTGAATATAAATAATTTTTTGGACAATACACCATATTTAGCAAGAAAAAAGCAGTTAGACAAGCCAAACTTTATTTAACTAATTTACAAACAGTTTAGGCTCCTGACTACAATACCCATAATGCTCCTACAATCTATCAAGCGATTTGGGTTCGTATTTACCAAAGTTGAAACATGTGACAGATTTTTGTGTACCATAAAAAGCAAAACCACAATTCATACTTGATTCACACTGAAATATGATTGGAAATTAAAGGGGACTGTCTATTATTAAACAAAATTCAAAGATTTTAAATGTGCCATATGGTCCTAAAAACATGTTTCAGTTAAATTGGCTCTTATTTAATTTTAGTTAGATTTCCAGATTTTTAGCTGAGATCTATGAATAGTGATAAATAATGATAAATTAAACTTTTTTTCTCTTAAATCACTCACGACATCACACTACCTACTACTATATTTGCCTCTGACATGATCCTATGCAACAGGAGGTCTTTTATTTTGAAAGGAAGACATGTGAACCTTTGTCAAAAGTTACAAACTTTTATCTATTTCATAAAAAATGTCATTTTTATTAATTTTATATTCATGTAAAAAAAAAACATTTTCATTTGGCTTTATCATACTTGTGACTCAGGTACAATAAGTACTTCAGTTACTATACTGAAGTACTTATTGTTACTTTAGTATGGTAACAGTAAATACAAATCCATGTCTTATTTCTCTACATGATGAAGTAAGACGTGGCTCCTGCTAGATTGGAATCAGCAAGAAATTGACCTGAATGGCTCTTTAAATGTTAAAGGTTGCAGACCCCTGGTGTAAACAAAGGGATGATGGGAAACTAATAAACGCTCACTCCACGCCAACAGTCCCGCCCACAAATCTGAGGCGAATTTCTAATGAACTACTACCGCTCTGTAGAAACTATGTCCTATAAACCAGAGGTCCCAAAAGGGTCACATGCTGTTTTCTTCGCTGGTGTGGGGCCAGGGTCAGTTTGTAGGATAACAAAAGAAGTGTAAAAATCGCAGGATGGGTCTAAGCTCAAACATTTAAAGTTTTCCAGAAAGCCACACATAACCAGATAGGACCAAATAGTCACATTCTATGCGGGTCTCAATCAGTTTGGGGACCCCTGCTATAAATGGCAGGTTGACCAAAAGACCGCAGGGAACACTTTGTAAAAAAAACTCACAAGATAATCGGAGAGGGACTTTATCCCGGGTTTACACTGCGTCTGGTCCAGCTCCGGTGCGGACCATGGATCGGTCTAGCTATGGTAGATGACTTACACTGGCTATGGATGGTTTCTCCGGTATGGTACAGTATTTTGAGTGTTTCCATTGTAAAATGGACCCATTAATCCAGTGGCGGGCTGTCAGGGCCTGCAAGGCCTTCTCTGCTGGCC